>NW_015662992.1:322069-331914 GCF_001515625.1 Sinocyclocheilus rhinocerous
ATGCATGTTTCATAAGATTTTAAAGTTGCGTACCCACTTTTTGTCAACACCGTCAGACATTCAATAAAATGTAATACAATCAGGGAATATCAGTGGCAGCTGTCACTCTAAAGGACCCCCTCGCCACAGTTCACCTCTGCAGAGTACAGCAGTGTCAGACAGGCTCTGCTAAGTTTTAGTTTTAGAATATTTTAAATCCTAATGTTAATATTTCCTGTGTCACAGCCATGATATGTCAACACCATCTTCCAATTTCTGAGGAAATTATTTGAAATATTTAGATAATTTTATTCTCCTGAAGCAGGTGAATGACTGATATATATATATATATATATAATATAAATAAAGAATATAGAATAAAAATAAAGGAGGAACATATATATGTATATATATATATATTTGCATGTGCATGGCAATAAAATTGTTAAGCAGTCAACAATAGTTTAATCAATAGTCAAAAACTATCATGAAAGAAACACATATGTACCATAGACTGCGTAAAATCTTAATTTTCACTGCAAGAGGGGTTTAAAAAAAACATAAAGTTTCGTCTTGTCAGACCACAAATTTACATTTGGCAACCCTTCCTGGTTGAGTGGCATAACATCTAAACGAACATGCAGTTGCTTTCCTCCAAAGACAGTCAAGCATGCTTTATTATGTAAGCTAAATGTTCACTATAGTGTTTTTTTGTTTTTTTTTGTAAAACTCATCAGCTTTTCCAAACTCAATTGAAAAGCAAATCAAACTTATGTCCAAGGTTTTATGTGGCCTGTAACGACAATGCCTTTGTTCGTTGACCCCTCCTCTTTCCATCCTCTCATTATACCTCCAGCTGCACATATTTCTCATCTGCTGTTAGCCTCTTTTTGTTCCTTGATGCCCTCAATGTTAGACCAGGAGGCTCAACTCACGTCCCCAGGAGGCTATAACGCTGTGGTTGCCATGGCTACATGGTGACACCGGGGCGTGGTAATCAAATATAGGCGACTGCTCTGGATTTCAGTTGGCAAATGTGTGCTTTTTTTCCCTTCATTTGCCTGGACCGTGTCAGACCTCACGCCCACCCCAACCCCCAACTCAACCTTGTGTTCTCAGATTTTGTCTGTCACGCTCCTTCTCGTTTAGTAACCTTCGCCTCCTTTCTGAAAGATTTAAGTCCGTAGAGCAGCCGGCGGGCATTTAGGGCCCCTCTATCCATTGACAATGATGCTAATGTCCAGCAGTGCCTTGATGAGGAGAGCTCGCCTCCCAGTACCATAGCCTGTGTCATTCTGGTCACAATAGCCTCCATTGTGTTGGTCACTCCTGTGTGAATAAACAGGGTGTGTTTAATTGAGACTTTAGGGTGTGACAATGACACAGGACGAAGTCCAGACAGCACGCTGTGAAGATTGTGTGGCGGCTTGTATGTATGAATGCCTCAATGCCACTACCATGTAAAGCTCTAAGAAACATTAACACTGCTGATATCTTATATTCAGGTGTGGTGCCTGTTTCAGGAATATATGAACATATCTTTCCAAAATTTACAGCTCTCTTTTTGAACACTTAGGGTTTATTTGTGTTTTTTCACTTTCATTACAAAAGTGATGCAGACTACAAGTTAAGATATGAGAAGATAAGATCTGGCTCTTGCCTATATGCAGTTGCTGTCCCACAAAAGCTGAAGAAATTAGAAATGCTGCAAAACAGTCATTTAAACTCATACACTGTGCAATGTTAAACCTTGCAAATAAAATAAGAAAAAAAATATATATGGATGAAATATATTTATTTTGTTTTATTTTATACATTTATATATTATTATTTTATTTATAAAGACATCCAAACCTGGTTGAACCTTGCAGCCAAAATGCACATTTTATTGTCATTTTGAATAATAAAAAAACAAAAAAAACAAATAGGGATTAAATAAAAATTGGGCCTGCAATGAGATTATTCACTTTTTTTGGTAAAGAATTCTGTTGCTTCTGTATCTGCATTGCAAGTGAATGATGCAATTAATCAGAATTCTCCTTAAATAAATCTGTCCACACTACAAGAGAGAGATTCAGTTGTAATATGCGTCTACACTGAGAGAATTTGGAGCAATGATAAATGACAAATACAAAATATATGCTCCTGTTATTATCAACTAGCATACATTACCAAAAAATAGTAGTACGTTTTTTATATATATATATATATATATATATATATTTATACTTTTATTCAGAGTGGATGCATTCAGCTGATCATAGCTAGTTATAATGGTAATTAAACAAAGTTTTGCTCACTCCGTGTATTTTTGATTTTACAGTTGAGTAATTTTGTTGCAGTAGCACGAGATAGCTTATATATCGGTCGATCTCTATCCAAAATACTGCCAAACAGGCACTTTTGCATTTCATTTCGAAACTAAATCATCCGCCATCATCTTGTCTGTCTCACCCCACTCAGCACCATCTATCACGGCAAGCCTATCGGGTAGGGTTAGGGTAGGTGTAGGGAGGGCTTTGTCCCAATAAGGTGGCATCCATTTAATAATTTGAATTATAATTAGGGCTGCACGATAAATATCGCACGATATTTAATGCGATTTTAAACCATTCTAGCGAAAGAAAAGGCGAAATGGAACTTGATTCGTTACTCCCGCGCTGTTTTCTATCACAGCCGCACAAACATGAAGCTCGCACACGCAGAGAGGCGCGTTTGACTGCGCGCGAACACCGAACTGAACCGTCTTTCCTATCTCATTCACTCCTTGCCTTTGAACAGACGCATATACATAAAATTATGACAAAATACCGATCTCGACAATCATTGTGGCAAATCTGTTGTGTCTTAAGTGAACGAGAACTGCTGAGAAAGAAATCGGATGTGTATTAGTCTATATTGGATCCGTGCATCAGGTCTTAAAGGGGCAGCAGCCTAATAATACCTGCTGCTGTCATTATGCTCATCAAACCACAAAACACATTTTTGACAAAGATGAATCTATTTTTTAATTTATACAGTGAACACTATGCAGTTTTATTTTACACTTTATTATTACATTTCTGTATCTGAATACTACCGACCTTATTTGTTACATTGTTCTGTTGTATTTATCTATGCTTGTAATTTGTGTAGCCTGGGGATGGGCGATATGGGCTTTAAAATATATCACGATATTTCTGGTATTTATTATGATAACGATATCAATGACAATAATTCAGGGAATCCTGTTTCTTTAGAGAAAAGTATTATCTATCCTATTTTTACCCAAAATAGGGTGTTGTGAGCATTAATGAGTACACACGTAATGTAAAGACTGTTTAATTCATACTGGAAGCCGGAGGGCGCTCTTGCACAGAAACTCCACATATCCATAGCAGAAGTAATACTACTGACGACGCTTCAGGAAGGTATCTAGTTATCGCTGAATAAAACGCACAACGGAGAAAGAGACATTTTCTACTGATGAAACTTGAGGAAAATAAACATACGATTTCACAAAATATAAGGTTTATCTGTGTTCTTCAATCTTGGGTATTTTTATAAGGAAAGTATATTTATAATGCAATGTTAATTGACATGGCCTTTATCACTGTATATAATACTATCATTCTGTATTATGAAACCACGTTTGGTCACAAAAGGAAGTATTTCAAACACGCGACTATGTTATTAAGTTAATTTGGAGAAAAAGCATGTATATAAATTATATCTTTGTTGGACAACAGGTTTGTAAACAGGCTCATACACATGCAAAACTGTATCCCACACGTGCTACTGTAGGACATTTATTCAGACCGATTTTTTGTGCACTGTACAGCCCTAACCAAAGCAGTTACATATTGTAAAAGGATCTGGAGCTCCTCATTTAGCGATAAACTCCTCAATTTCACGTTCGCCTTCCGCGATGTCGCTCCGCACTGTTGCACACAGAAATATGTCAACAACTAAACTTTATCATTATTATCGTGGGAAGACTAATTCTTATCGTGGGGAGAATTTTTACCGGTATATCGCAAACGATAAGATATCGCCCATCCCTAGTGTAGCCTATTTGTTATTTTTACTGGCTGTTCACTTGTCTCTTTAATAATGTTTGAACGAGTTTTTGCTGTGGTATCGTACTTATGGAAAGCAAAATTACATAGATTTTTTTTTCTTGCTGATCCAAAAAACGATCTGATCCGTGGCTCAAAAACCGTAATATGATCCGAACTGTGAGATTTGTGATCCGTTGAACCACTACAGTAAAGACATTTATAAAGTTACCAAAAAAATCAGTTTCATATAATATACAATAAATGCAGCCTTGGTGAGCATAAGGGACTTTTCTTTTTGAAACATTATAAACATTATACTTGCATAAAGTGCAGAAGGGGTGTAAAAATACATTTAATTGGCATAGCGTTCATTCAAAGATTAGGTCAGAAAGTTCAAGTCAAGTCAAGAGTTCAAACTATGTGTTCCATTTAGCAACAAAATTTTGTCATAAAAGCACCAAAATGTTGAAAGCCTGAATGAAAAATAAATGAATGCCAAATGGACTTGTTTCTAAACCGCTGCATTCAATTAGAGATGAATTAGAGGCTTTGCAGACAAATTATTGTGAATGTTCTTGGAATATTTAAAGGGGTGGTTGACAGCTTTTTTTCTTGGCTTGATTGTGTTTATGGGGTGCAGTGTAAAATGTCTTCATGCTTCATAAAAAAAAAAAAAACGCCTTATTTTTCATATATTTTACCTTTATTGTAAGCCGCTGTCTCCATTGTCATTTGAACGGCCAGTTGACTTTTTCCTGTTTCTATTATACCACTCCCTCAGAAATACATAATGGGCTCAGATTGGTTAGCTGGCCCAGTGTGTTGTGATTCGTTAACCGCGTACTGCACGTTGTCCAGAAACTTCACGCCCACATTTAATTCACGTTTAATTTATTAATTTATCGACGGCATGTCTACTCTTCCTCTTCTCTAAAGCCGCGCAACATGGCCCCGCCCCCTTTGTTGCATGTTCCCGGGGGGCGGGATTTATGTAAATTTCTGGGTTTGTGACGTAACAAACCCAGAAAGTAGCTCGTAGTCCCTACAAGCCGTTTTTGTAGGCATTAAACTGCCAGAATTATAAAAGAATTAGGGCTGCAACTAACGATTATTTTGATCGATAATCGATAATGAGAATCGTTGTCGATGATTTTCATAATCGATAATAATCGATTTTATCGATTAGTTGTTGCAGCCCTAAAAAGAATATATAAAAACTTTCAGCGCCGTAACTTTACAGATATTGTTTATGCTCAAACAGCAACATTACACTAACTAACGTTAAAAAAGTTAAAATCGCAATCAACCACCCCTTTAAGTAAACAAGTTTTACATAAAGTTGTCAAGAAGTTAACAAATGGGAAGCATTTTTGAAATTTAGGAATGCATTTGTTCATAAAATTAGCATGTTTTAATGGACTTTGACTACATTGATCAGGAAATTGAAAACAATTTTCTGAATTAAGTTTTGAAATGTTTAATATTTAAAATGGAAGGTGATATGAAATAAACTCAGGCACTGTTCATGGGGTGTCTTTACCGCTGTGGATTACAGCTTTCAAGCTTGCAGCATATGAATGTGTTTAAGAAGCTTTAGCTTTGAAACGTGATTCAGAATTGTGGAGAAAACTAGCCCCGAACTAACTAACAACAACAGGCTCTTTGTACTGTATGATTTGTTTTAAAGTTTCTTAGAGCTCATTGTGACTGAAAGTAAATTCATTAGTTTCTGTCAGATTTCTCCTTGACATCAAGGAGAATACCTGATTTTTGGATTATACAGAGAAAAATAAAAAAGCAGTTAATCTCCTGCTGTTTTCTAATAGGGTTAGGTGACCTTCCTGCTGGGCGTTTAGATCAGCTCTCACAAAGCAATGGAGATGCACTGGGAGCACTTGAGTCATGATTGATACTTGACAGACCAATACCAACCGCTACAGGAATCAGAACGGAAAACTGCTTTGTTTTCAGGAGAAACCTCCAATTCAAACAGCTGTTTAAGCATGCTTAAACACGTAGAAGACCCCTTGATCTCCATCTCCAACTGTTTTATTACAGATGCACATGCTCTTCCCAGTCTTGTCGCAAACGATTTTTTGTCCAAAAAATCCTCTATTGTGTGGTGTCTTTATGATTATTTAACTGCTGCTGATCGAGACAGAGCATCCCCAGACTCAAATCGTAAATATCAAACATGTTTGAAATCGTTCCTACAATCAACAAGTGTGTGGTCTCGCAGTCTGGTCGAATAATCTAGTGTACACGTTCAGAGGATTATAAGGCTAAAAATCAGTTGAAACTCTCTTTATGTCTGGTCTCCCATGGTTTTAAAATCGGTTAAGATTAGGTGTGTCCCAGGCCTAATGAGTACAGGGATCAGGTCTCCGCCTGGAGCAGGATGGGAAGCAGACAGCACTAAATGTCCTATGAAAGACGTACTGCTGTTGTACCACATGAAGAAAGACATCCAAAGAGGATACTATTGGAAAACAAAATGGCATGTGGATGCACTACAGGAGCATAATAATGTGGACAAGGGTGACTGATGGTTTGATTCCAGGGCTGCACAATATTGGAAAAAGCTTGCATTGCGATTTTTACTATTTACTATTGTTCAAACCATAAATACAAAAATAAAAATTGTCATTATCATTAAACAAAATATTTAACAAAAGAATAAATATATTGCAGTAATACTGTTGTATTGTAAAATAAAAAAATAAAGTATTTGATTAAAACTTTAATTATAACTGTAAAATTGCAATACTAATATTTGTTAATTTCTTCATTTTCAATCCTTAAACCATTGAGCTTTTATTTTTGTGGATTACCAGCAAATACATAAATGCGCTGCTGGTTTCAGAGTAAAGCGCGGTACTGTGTTCTTGTGCACACTGAGACACCGTATCTCTGAAATCACAGTGGATATATTTTTATATTTAATTTTTTTTTTTTTTACGCAGTAAGCCATATCAGGATATTGATATTTTTTTTAAGATATCATGCAGCCCTAATTCCAGCTAAATTATAATTTACTCACCATCAAACAAATATGACTTTCGTACTTTTATGGAACACTGTAAAAGTGAATGGTGAACACAAATGTAAAGCATTTTCAGGGAATAATGGCTTAAATTTTGATCTATTCCTCACACAAGACTATCGTATGGCTATATTATGAAATATAGCTCAGCATTCATAATAACTACTTTTCATGCCTTTTTGGATGGCATTTGGTTTCCAGTCTGTTTTCATTGTATGGAAAAGAGCAGCATGAATATTCTTCAAAGCATCTCCTTTTGCGATTTACAGATAAAAGAAAGTCATACGGGTTTGGAACGACACAGACATTGGTAAATGATGACATAACTGTCATTTTGGAGTGAGCTATTCCTTTAACTTTGTGGAAAAGCTGTTTTATGTTGACACCTTTTATTACAGTACTCATGTGAAGAGGAATATGTTTATTTGTGTCTGGGGTGTTTTGAATGGCCTGAAAGAGGAAGTGGAACCCCCTCCCTGTACCCTCCACTCTATTCTCCAGAGTGGGAGAGAGAATGATTCAGAGCAGCACTTTATGTGATTATTTATTTATTGATGTGCTGTATGGTTTCCATGGCAGTGGGTATAATAGTGGGCAGAGAAACATTCACTCTCCTAGGCACTCAGCCCTCTTTTACTTGAGTTGATGATTTATTTATAAATATTCGGTGTGCTTTCCATTAAAGCCGGTCACTTAGTCTGTGGCAGGTAGATTTCTGATTGATCTCTGTGAGTTTCTTCAAGCTGTATGGAGCCACCATCACTTATCCTCTTCATCCTTGTCTGTCTTATTACATGGAGCTGATAACAGACTTGCACGTCTTCAGTGATTGTCTAAGAACCCTAGAGTACACACTTTAGTTGTTCTGGTGTGGTATCATCTTGAAGATGAGGCTCATGGTTCTCTCAGACACTTCAGTAGACATCTAAGAGGCCCTTAACTCTGTCCTAAAGGGCCTCTTAATTCCCTCAAGAGAAATGGTGCAGGCACTGAGATTACAATGTTTTAGTGCTAAAAGAAATAGGAAAAACTAAGACATGTACATGTATTACTACGACTGGTTTAATTTATCACCTGAAAACATGACATTCTAAACAGCATTAAGAGATCTATTACCCAAATTGAATTTAGAAACATTATTTTCATTTTTGGCTAAATGTAAACTGAAAATTTTCAGTTTCTGTAAATAAATATACCCACATTTATTTGTGATTGATAGTTGTAGTAACCAGTGCACACTTTCTGTTCTCTCCAATACCCTTCACTTCTACAGACCCTCCTGGTTTGATGGGTCCGATAATCGGGATGTCTCCAGATAAGAAAGCCGAATCTCCTGGAGCGCAGGTTGTGTGTGGAGCTGGGACTCTTCCTGAAGCAGAGAGTGCTTCCAGTCCCATGGCTACCAATCTGGACCAGATTGGTCGGGCTGGAGCATTGAGTGTGGTTGCGGGTGAGTCTGAAGATGATGAACTAACCAACTTGAACTGGCTTCATGAGAACTTGCTGCAGAACTTCACGCTCGGAGACGAGGCGCAACCCATCAACAGCCCGCTGTTTGACATTGAGGGAGGCGGTGGGTCGCCACACAGCAACACCACCTCGTCCACCTCCTCTGTCTCTGCGGGAAGCGAGAGAGATCCTTACAAGTCAAAGCCTCCCTTCTCTTTCTCCTTACTGATATACATGGCTATCGAGCAGTCGCCCAGCAAATCTCTCCCAGTGAAGGACATCTACGGCTGGATCCTCAAACATTTTCCGTATTTCTCTAGTGCCCCTACTGGCTGGAAGAACTCAGTGCGCCACAACCTGTCCCTCAACAAGTGCTTCCGCAAAGTAGAGCGAAGCATAGGAAAGGTAAGAATGCAAGCAAAATGGACATTCTCATGTCCATGACATTCAGCCGGTCATTAACATACAATACATATAATAAATGCAGACAGGGAATGGATGCACTATATGTATCAATTAGGGATGCACAATATATCCATAATTGTAATTGTAATACAGAACCATAATGGTTGTCAGTATTACAATATTATATTCTTTTTTTTTCCCCCTCTGGTCATTATTGCATATTTAATTGTGGACCAGAGGTCTTATTGTCAACTAAATGTAAAAGTATTAAAAATCGTTTTCATTAATTGAAATTAAGTTAAAAAAATTAAATAAATATTAGATGAAAAACTTAAAAAACTTAAAAGGTAGAAATGTTGTCTTGGCAACTGAAATAGAATAAGTTAAAATTGATGTACTAAAATTGCTAAAACTAAAACTGAATTAATGCTAAATAGAAATATTTAAAAAAGCTAATAAAAACAACAAAAGCATATAACAAAATTACTAAAACTAAAATGAAAACAAATTCAAAATATTAATTAATATCATAATTGTATATAAATAATACTAAAATAACACCGTTGTAGACACTGATTTCAGCCTTTTTTTAATGAATATTTTGGTGCTTTTGCTTTTTGTTAAATGTATCAAAAATCTTTAGCAAACGTATATCCATATTTTATAATGTATTTTTATAATGCTCTAATGCCTTCACTAGGGATGCGCCGATCCGATATTCATATCGGGTATCGGCTCCGATAGTGCCATTACAGAACACTGACTGAGCGCTTCAGAGTTTCACTCTCCGTCAAGCTATCTGTGATATTTTTCAGTTCATTTGAATGGATGCGCAGCGCCCCTGTGTTTGTGTATTTGGCGTAACGTAAACTCTAGTGTGAAGGCGCACGACTCGCCGGCGCTGTCTCTCACACGCGCAAAGAGCGAGA
>NW_015662992.1:332063-339390 GCF_001515625.1 Sinocyclocheilus rhinocerous
GGGGTGAATTTTTTTATAAGTCATCCGTTTAAATTATATTAAGCCTTAAAGTTCTGCATAATTAAGGGCGTGTCCACTTGAGTGACAGGTGGATTGCCGCTGCTGACCCTGCCGTCGAGCTAGGTGGGCGTGGCTTCAGCAAGCAGCTCCCGCCTTTTTGCCCATTTTCGATTATCTAGGAGTGACGCGCTGCCAAGATGGCGACGGCCCGCTCCACCCACTTTGAGCTTCAAAAACGCTCTTCGGAAATCTACGAGTGACGTCACGGACACTACGTCCATGTTTTTATACAGTCTATGCAAGAGACATGAAACTAGCACAGTGAGACTGGTTGCCAGGGACAACGCTCAAATGCAGTTTGGTGGCCATTACAGAAAAAAATATTTGACCTCAGAATGCTGCGACTGACCAATCAGAATCAAGTATTCCAGAGAACCTTGTAATAAATTAGAATACCATATTTTTCTGAAGAGCGGTTCACACAACATTGCTGCAGAGCACTCGCTCAGACGTTTAACTAACTGGGTCAGTGTATAAAGTAGTGCACAGCTGACTGCAGTGTGCTAACAGGGTTGTCAAGAGGGATAATGGTTTAGGGTTTTTAGAAAAAAACGATGTGTTCAAAGCAGGGCACGCAGCCAGTTAAATGAAGTGAGGCAGATGTTTTCATTTCTTATACGTGAACCGTAGATGGCAAAATGATTTATGAAACGGTGAGGATGGTATGTTTCATTAACGTGTGACATTGTGTGAATCTGTGGGTTTCATATGTCTCAGCCCTGGTGTCTGTTGCCATGGCAATGTTTCCTCTTTCCTGTTTATGAACACTGCTAGTGAAGCGAGTCAAGGTCATATTCCCTCTGCAGGACCACACCTCAGACAAAGGGTGATGAGTCCTTTATTCACACACACAAATACCCCCATGCAAACACAATAGGAGCCGCCGTTCCACATGCTTCCCATGTGGTCATTATAGCTTCATGATGGTTTAAAATGATCATTTGCAGCTAATTTATGATGTGCTTATGAATGCACAGTGTACATACAGAGAGACAGATGGTTCTGTTGTCATTTAACCTGAGCTTTGTCCTCACCCCAGCATGCTGATATCATGCTTGCTTTTTGCGGTTCTGACTCCTCCCCTCTCTGTCCCTTCTAGACCAATGGGAAAGGCTCTCTGTGGTGTGTTCACCCCGAGTTCCGGCCCATGCTGATGCAAGCCCTGAAGAAACAGCACTTCCCGAATGCACATGCCTTCTGCACTCCCCCTGCTTCCCCTCCTAGGTAACAACACTGGCCTGATTATATGACAGATGGATAATTCGGACATTTATCCATGCTTCAGTCTTCTTACTAGGATAGTAACATACTGCTTGCTAGGATTTCAGAGATTTACTCTATGAACTGTCACAACTGTCAGACAAGCACTTCCAGTGTAGACAGCTTTGTTGAATATAGTGAGAGTGATTTGGTTTTGATGTGTCATGATGCTTTGCTTATGTTTAATGTGGGTTGTTTACCAAAAATGGTGCAGCTTGTTGCGTAAATATTAAATTTATATTCAGCTGCGGTCACAGGTGTGTGTATATTAGTTGTTCTAAATGTTGTTTTTCCCATGTATTTATAATATAGTAGTGTGAATCTTTAAGCTGACTGTGAATCAATTGGCTTTTGATTCAAACTTTTTTGCAGATTCAGAACAATTTGATTTAAATTAATTAACACAAATTTTAAAGTGCATTTTTAAATAACTTGTATCTTAAGAAAAAAAAATTTGAAAGACAAAGTACTTCAGACAGGTTTTTTTTTAAAAACTTTTATGTATTTAGTTTTAATGCACTTTATTTGCTATTAATTTTGCCTCCATAAACTCCTAATTTGCTGCTTATTAATAGATAGGTAGTTGTTAAGTTTAGGTATTGGGTAGGGATCTAAAATATAGTCATACAGAATAAGGTATTAATATGTGCTTTTTAAGTACAAATAAACAGCCAATATGCTAGCAATATGCATGCTAATAAGCAACTAGTTAATAGTGAATATTGGTCCTTAAAATAATGTGTTACTATTTATTTAATATTTATTTTAAATATGGTACACAAAAAAGAGTTGGATCATCATGATTTTTACCATCAAGAAAATGAAATCCTTACAGCACATTATAATATTTTACTGTTTTGAGTCTTAAATTAAATAAATAAAAAATATTTATCTGGATTATCCAAAAATAAGTATTGGCTAATGGTTATATAATATAAAAATATATAATATAATGGTTATAATATATATACTGTGTATGTACCGTATATATGCATATATATATATATATATATGAACAGATTTGTTAAATATCTTCTCATTCTTTTTCTCTCTTCTGTAGTGCCTCGTCTCCTCCTCATCATCTTTTCACATCAGAGCAGGGCTGTGCCCTAAAAGGTTAGTAGACTTCATCAGGCCCGTTCTGAAAATCTATGACCCGGTCACATCTTTTTCACACTTTTTACACTTTCACACTTTTACCATTATCAGACGTATCATCACACATTGAAGCCCATCACTCATCTCAACTCATTTTGTTCCTCTCAGCCCATACTTGGTGCTTCTAAACTGTGCATATAGATGCCATCTCTTTCCTGTATTTGGTAACCTTGACAACAAAGGCACTGGTACTTTGAAATAAGAGAGAGGCTTTTTCGCTCCTGGGTGGAAGTGACTCATTCACTTAAACACACATACACATCACATAGTCAATACTTGTTTGCATCAAACATTTCTTTCTCTTTACAGAATGTGATTTTGATGCTGCCACTGCCATGATGCTGTTAAAGTCTGCCTCTGAGCAGAACATTAACTCATGTAAGAAAACACCATCACATACACCAACACCTCATTTTTGTCCTATTTTGTTTGTTCCTTCTTTTTATTCATGTTTTACATCAGGTTTATTTTAATCAAGATATGCATCTAGGTACTTGTTCACATAATCACAGCAATCACATGTGTATGTGTATATTGGCTGTTCTGTTTATTGGCTTCAAACAGGGATCATCCAATTAAAAATAGCGTTAGAACAATCTATTTATAATGTTACATTTGTATTTCAAATGAAGTTTGTTCTTTTAAATGTTGTTTTATTCATCAAAGAATCTTAGAAAAACTGTTTTCAATATTGGTAATAATAATTAAAAAAATCTTTAGCCTCAAATCTGCATATTAAAATAATTTCATGTGAAAAAGACTGACATAATGGCTGCTGAAAAGTCATCACAGGAATAAATTGCATTTAAAATATATTCAAATAAAAAACAGTTATTTTAAATTATAATAATATTTCACTAATTTTCTGTTTGTATTCTATTGTTGATCAAACAAATGCATCCTTGATGAGCATAAGCATTGACTTCTGAAGTTCTGTCAAATAAATATGTGTGTGTGTGTGTGTGTGTGTGTGTGTGTATAATGATATCTTTTGGTTTGCGTCTATCAAGTTCCAAATAATATAACAAACAAAAAATTTAGTTAATTCAAATAAAAAAACAATCAAATTTGAGTTTAATAATCAAATTAAAGGAGAAATTAAATACTTTTCATGGATTATCCACAAATATTAATTATATAAGCACATTTTTAATTCAGTTTCCATTTGAATGAAATTTTATTTCAATGAAAATAACTGAATATTAATATATTTATATAAATGTAAACACAATAATTTTAGCATGTGTACCTACTATTGTGCTACTGTGTAAATTACTTATTCCGCATCGTACAATTTTGTTCATACTGTTATTCATAATATTGTCTCTGATCATCAGTTATCACTCTGCTTATGATTTCTCAGACCCAGATGACCAAGAAGGACCCATAGATCTCTCCCGAAGGGACTTGGTGGTTGTGAGTCGGGATCCAAAGCAGGATCACAACTACAGCAGCTCCCCTGTCCCGCCCTGCCCTCGCCAGATGCCTCTTTCACAGCCGGTCAACTTCAGCCTGGCTCTGCACGGTGATCAGGAGAGAGAAGGCCGGGCCCGATGGCCACGCAGCCCGCTGCAGGGTCCGCTTTTAGGGAAGAGGAGCAGAAGAGATTCTCGGCCAGATGTGGATGAGGAGCTCAAGGAGGCGGCCGGCTCTCTCCTACACCTGGCCGGTATTCGCACAAGTTTAGTCGCCTCAAGACGCAAGAGCAGGAAACTCAGTAGGAAATGACCCTGATTCTGTAACTCCATCCTGTGGCCTGTCCAACCTCTCTCTTCTGGTTTGGTGTATCTTCCTTCTTGTTTGTAATTGTTGGGATGATTTTCTTTCCTTTCGTCTTTTTAACTGGGATATCGTTCTGGTCCACTCATCAAACATGGCAATACAAACACAGGAGAGAAAAGCCATACTGACATGTTTTATGTACAGAAAAAGAAACCGATTTGAACGAATGGCCCACATCATTTGAGTTTAACAGTAAGAGAGTTTGAAGATGTTAATCGTAAAAAAAAAAGAGAGAGATAAAAAGAGAGAGACACTGGTAAAAAAAAAAAAAAAACTTCAAGATTTGCATGCTTCCACCTCTAAATCAACACAAACTTATTTATATGGAAAATGAATGCATGGATTTTACAAGCTCCCAAGACCTATCATGCTTCTTAACTATAGAGGGAAAAACAGCTTAAAAAAAGTGAAATTTGAAAGTGCCATTGATTTTGGATCATAATATAAACTTGATACAAAAGAAGAAATGCAATAATTAGTTACCTAAATACCTGTAGTTATTTTATTTTTGTACTGCTGGTTTATATCTCGTGTGGTGGTGACGGCATGCCCCTGGGAGCCTTTTGCTGCCGCAGTTATGATGTCAAAACCATGTGGCTCCTCCCGTGCGTCCTGATTGGATCAGTTTTGCATCCCCATCCTGACCACTATGACTGGAGAACAGCTTGAAGGATACAGCTTTTGCTGCATGCACATCAGCCTCAATGTTTCTCAGATGCTAGCAATCTGTATAATCAGGTGTTGTGCTATTCCATGTGCACTGACTTGATTAAATCATTGCCCATGCACATATTGCTTGCTTTGGAGCATACTAAATAGCGGCCAATCAAAACAAGAACCTCTTTACCTCTACTGTAAGATTTGAACCACTCTCTCCCCTTCCTGCTCTATGACTTTTTGGGTCACTTCTACCCAAATCAGGTCTTTTCCATCTTTTTCTTGGTTTAAACTGTGTGACAAAGCCTCCAGCAGGGGGAGCTCTGTGAATCGCCACTTTCCATTGCTGCTTTTGAACTGGCGCTGTGCTGCTCCAGATCTCCAGAGAGTTCCCAGGGCTTCAGATGAAACCAGAGACAATGTGAACTGCACAGTAAACGCGCCTGCAAGCAGAGACAAAGACATTCTCCCATCTTTTAAGCTTGCGGATGGTGCTGCTCATGGGAGAAAGGACCACAGGAATTGAAGCTGGGGAGAGTGGACAGTATATTTGAGGAGCATGACAGTAATGGGAGAGCCTACTGGATGTGAACTGAGAACTGTGCCACTAAGAGCTCTCTGGACTCCCGGCCATGTTTAACCCAAGGGTTTTTTTTTTGTCCCCTTTGAGATCGCCAAAGTTTCTGCTCACAAAACTTGCCTGGCTGTGTATTCCCTGTGATCCCAGAATGTTTGTATGTTTAATATCGGGTTTTTAAGTGTTTGTTTGAGGCTACATTAGGATTTTATATACCCAAGCATGTGAAATTGTGAAGTATAACTGCCACTTGCCCCCCTACACTGGCAAACCAGAACTTTCTGTTTGAGTTGATTACTTTAAAACTGCCTATCCTTATAAAGCTCTTTCCCTGTCACTTTAACCATGGCTGCCAATTCGTCCCCTCTAAGCTGTACATAGTGCTAATTACAGAATGCAAGTATTAATGCAGGGAGGGGGACAGAGCAGTAGTTTTAGAATTTGAGGCCAAGTCTGAAAACAGCTGCCTATTAATTATTGTTATTATTATTATTATTATTATTATTATTAAGATAAGGTCCACTAACTGAGTTGCCACATCGCCATCGATTTTGACATGTTCTTCTGCCATATATGTGGCAGTCTGAACCTGATTTTTGATTTTGTAAGCTAACATCTGTTAATAAAAGTTTATAAAGTTTATTTTTGCCAAAGATATGCAATTGTTGCATTATATATGGTATTAAAGAATAAAAGAGTTTTTCTTTTACTGATTTAGTGTTTGTTGTTCACTATCCCACATGTGTCTGCTAAAGATCTCTTCATCTGGAAAGCATCTGCTGTGTACAAACATCTGATAGACATCTATAAGATGTCAGTTTAAAAAACATTCTAAATCATAAACATCTTAAAGACATCTTCTAAACATCTATTTGACATCTGATAGGAAACGTCCTATAGATGTATTGCAGATGAGCAAACACTCTAAAAATACGTCTTGCAGATGTAAATGCATACTTCAAATAGACATCTCCATAATCTAAATGTGATGTCGGGGTATATCATCAGTCAGTTAAGAGTGTAAAGCGGCTTTTTCCCAAACAAACAATAGACCTGAAGTCATTCATTTCCAATGGAGACTAGTACCGGAGTTCCATTCATATGTGTATGTGGAATTTTCGAATCAGATGTAATCTTTGGTTAAATATTTCAATGCTTCAATGCATATTTCAACACTAAAACGTTATTCTTTAAACATTATTTCTATAAAATGAGCTGTTATTAATTGTTCAAATTCACACATTCATTATTTATTTTACCATGGTAAATAGGCAGAAGGTAATGGCTGCTTCACGACCATTCGAAAGTTCCATGTGACTGCCACTAGGGGGTAAATTGCGACAATCATGAACATGAGCATCGCCTTGACTGATTCTAACTTCCGTTTGGATGCTCTCGTGTTCCGGTCCATGTCAAAATGGGCATAAAAAGATTGAATTAATTAACCTGATACTTTTCAAATACAACTAAATATAAAAATGTGCGCAGTAAGCTATGTGATAATTTGACTAGAATCACTAGAGACCGGAAATGTATCATCTTTCCATTATGAGGCGAATATGGGCTGCATTCAGCCCCGTCAAAAACCTCCGTGAAGTTGGCACCCCATAAAAAGAAATAATCACCAATACTATGCCATTAATTTGAGCTACGTTTGTGCTGATTTGTGCCGCAAAAACGAACGTTTGTGCTGGTTTGGTGTTTGAGATATTAAACATTATTTTTTTGACCGTGTGACGTCACTCTCCACCCCACGTTGCCCAAATCGCTCCAAACCAGCTCAGTTCGTTTGTGCTCGATTTGTGCCCGTTTGTGCCGTTAAAACAAACACTG
>NW_015662992.1:339748-365446 GCF_001515625.1 Sinocyclocheilus rhinocerous
GAAACACACAGCTTCTCCCTGACATGGCTGCATCAACACTACTGCTGTTTCTGAAACCACGCCTTCTTTCTTTGCTTGCACATTTGGGCGGCATTATGCAAATATTTCCACATAGTGAGGTAGATATGTGGGGGAGTGTTAGAACGAGCCGTTTTAGGTAGGTGTGGCTGACTCTTAACTTTTATAAAGAATATCTCTTTGGATTTGAGACTTTAGTCTTTGCAACTTTACAGATCTTCTTTATGCACCAAGAGCTTGTAACACTCCAAAGAGAAAGGAACAATTTAAATCGCATTATATGACCCCTTTAAAGCAGAGTGGCTGAAATGAATTCCACTGATATCATTCCTCTCTGTGGTATGGTTATCCTTACAGCCTTGTTGTGGACTTCCCTATATTGTCATAGAGTTAGAAAGATTATTCATACTTCATAGTTATCGTTATCATTATCGTCATTATCGTGAACCGGCCTTAAGGCAATGGTCCATATGGAGTATGTTGTTTAACCCGGAAACCGTAGCAAAACGTTGGGCACCGATTTGAGCTTGAACTTGCCCCAGACTTCCCCTTCAGGCAAAAGGTGGATAGGCCTAAATCGGATAGGTCGAATATAGTTTAAAGGTGGCTTAAAGGCACGTTCACCGCAAGAACAATATCAGCGTCCACACTAATGGACAATAACATTATATTGTAAGCACACGCTGCAGTTATGTCTTTACCCTGATAGCACACGTACATCACGGAGACGTCTATTTGATGTCTGCAAGACGTATTTTTTAGAGTGTTTGCTCATCTGCAATACGTCTATAGGACGTTTCCTATAAGATGTCAAATAGACGTTTAGAAGATGTCTTTAAGATGTTTATGATCTTAAAGACGTCTATCGGATGTTTGTACACAGCAGAAGCTTTCCAGATGAAGCGATCTTTAACAGACATCTTGCAGACGTACGTGTGCTATCTAGGCACTAAAATGCTCTAGCTCTTTAAAGGGGTCATATGATGCTGCTAAAAATAACATTATTTTGTGTATTTGGTGTAATGAAATGTGTTTATGAGGTTTAAAGTAAAAAAAAATATATATTATTTTCCACATACTGTACATTATTGTTGGAATGCTCTTCCACAGTAAGCTTTTCACCTTGGGTAATCTATGCATGCAAAATATTTGCATACTTCTTGGCGTGCACAGAATATATGCACTATTATGTAGCAATAGTAAGTAGTATGCAAGTATACATGACTTGCTTTATGCTTTTGGCGGATTACAGCGCTATCCAGTGTTCAGTTGTAGTCATAGACTTGATATTCACAAATCCTAAACACTATTTTGAATTATGTTCTTATTATGTTCTTAATACAGAATTATTCACAGTGCTACATTAATATAGTCATGAATTATTGAAAAAGCATGTATTTTGTGCGGAATCTTGGTCCTCACTGGGGCGTAGGAATTAAAATGTAAAGTAGGCCACAGGCATGGGTTTTTAGAAGTAATGATTATCTCCTAAAATAGATTTTTTAAATGATTTAAAAGTTATAATGGTTGCAGTAACTTCTCTCTGCATTCTCTGTGTGTGGCTTCCTCACAGTCCGCTGTTCCCTTGACTTGCGGTATTGAACCCCTGGCCTTGATACATGAGCCATATCTTCATAACAGATTCCTCGTTTTTTGTGGACTTCCTCAGCCCATTTGAGGTTTGAGTTCAAGGTGCCTTATTGCACAGCTGCTGTAACTGCCACACACTCCCATCGCTCCACTCCAACACTGAGGCAAACATTGCTGCCGCCAAAAAGAAAAAAAAAAGGCAGAACAACAGCTCTCTGTCTCAAGAGCTTAAACATTATTGCAGGTGCAAAGATAACAGAGTCAAGACTTGGAGAGAGTGAAATTCTCTTCTAACTTGGAATTTATATTGTGCCTCAGTTTATGTAAGCACACTCCGCTTTACTTTCTTGTGGATGTCCAGGGAAGGATTTATTAGATATACCATAAGTCCATTCAACTTAAAACTCTTATACTTTCTCTGAGATCCTCTCTCATACTGCGTTTGGCCTGCGAGGTTATTGTGACCTTGAACAAATCATTCCATGCAGTGCTAAAGGACTGAAATATTTGTGATAAGAGGGGGCGATGGCAAGGGCTATAAATGTCTATTTAGTTTCAGCACACATGGGAACTGAAATAACACAGACAACAAAACGGTTTGAATGGAACAGGAGGTTTTTATATTGTGTAGTTATTATACAAATATACCAAATACACTCCTCATGGATCACAATTTCTGTCTTTCCGTCTTTGTTTTTTTTTTGCATGTTGTCCCTTTGCCACCAGTATCGTATCAGCGCAAGCCTTAAAGGGATAGATAGACAGAATAAAATTTCTGTCATAATTTACCCAAATGTTCCTAAATTGTATGACTATATTTCTTCTATTGAATCACAAATGTTACACTGAAGAGTGTTTCAATTGTCTTTGGCCATATAGTGCAATTCAATGTGATCCAAAATAACACTGGACACTTTCATTGTATGGACCCCCCTCAAAAAAAAAAATGAAGTACCTTCTTTTCCACAGAAGAAAACACATACAAGTTTGGAACAATGTGAGCATAAGTACATGATGACAAAAATTTCATTATACTAACTATACCTCTAAATTTGATAACTTTTCCACAAGTACATTTCAATAGTATTAATTAATTTGCTGCATGCTAGTAATGCTGCATGCTTGTTGAAAGTTGTAAAGATCTACATTATTCATAGTAAAGATATCACCTAGTCTCAATTTTTGTGCATGAATGCATGCAGGATATCAAAGATATACACCTATCAGGATAGCAAAGGTCAATCAAGCAGCATCTTGTAAATGGTATAATTATTTCTAAAGACATCTGAATCGTTTGACCTGAGAGGTCAAGCATTATCAATATGAGATGCCTTTACCCTATTCCACACTGTAGAAACCTTCAAGAATTTAATATCCAGATTCCATGTTTTTCCTTATTTATCCTCATTTCAGCCTCCAAGCAGCATATTTTGGTGGACTGAGTTAGTGGTCAGTACACTTGGGCGATGTGACCCAGGGAATACAGTGTTCCATCACTAGTCTTTGGTGAAGGCACCTTGGCTCCGTTTTGCCCCGAAGAGATCTCTGTGCGGTAAATGTGCGCTCGTGTTTTAAAGCAGCCGAATTGGCTAGTCAGAATGAAGAAATCCCTCTTGAAGGTTTTGGTGAAGAAGGCGTACAGAAACGGGTTAGAGCAGGAATTTATGGGGTAAAAAAGCACTAGCAAGACTTTGGCGTGAGAAACTGTGATTAGCGGTAGTTTTAAGGCTGCGGAGATGGCAAAAAACGAGATGGGAGCCATACACAGGAAGTCAGTGAAGATGAGCACAGCCATGCGCTTTGCTATACGCATGTCTGCATTGGCAGGAACGAAGGTGGGATTGTGGACGGTAAGGTAGATGCGCATATAACAGACACATACGATTAGAAAAGCAGCTACATTGAGTAGGAGCAACAGCACCACGTAACCTTGTGAAATCACCGTTTCTACATCCATTGGCAGGCAGATGCTGGTCTTCTTGTAGCTACTCACTCCAAAAACGGGCATCAGAGCAGTAAGCAGGGCGAAAAGCCACCCAGCTGCCATTATTGCACAGGCATGGCGCAGGCGCATCTGGCGTTCCCGCTGCATGGCATAAGTGATGGTGTGCCAGCGCTCCAGGGTAATGGCAGTCAGAGTGTAAACAGACAGCTCGCTGGAGAAGACTGTGAAGAAGCCTGCCACATGGCACCCAGCTCCCGTCTGCCAGTCGATGCCATAGTTGTAGTAGCGGGACTGTGTGTGAATGTCCTTGGCAGCGATGATCAACAGGTAAATGCCCATGCAAAGGTCTGCAAATGCCAGGTGGCACATTAAAAACCTGGGAACAGTCAGTTTGTAGCGACTCGAAAGGAGCACCAGGAGGACAGCACAGTTGCCCACGATGGCCAATATACTTATGAACCAGATCAGAACCCGCAGGAATGTAAAACCCATGATGTCCTCGCAGGGGTTAAATGCATCTGGTGTGGGGTAGCAGGTCACTTCTATTACATCCTTACAGTGGTCTTCAAAAAAGTATGGCTCTTGGAGGAGGGCACCAGAATCGTTACACATTTGATTCTTCACAGACCTGTGAAAATAGAAATAATATATGTGTATAGATGAGTTTTCAAGAAAATGAAAATATTCCATCACCATTTACTTATCCTCATGTTGTTTTAAACCTCTTTGTCTCTTTTCCAGACAATGAAAGTGAATGGTGACCAGTTCTTAAAATGACAAATACGCATCATAAAAGCAGTCCAGTACAAACTTTTGGTCTCTTATTGACTTTAGAAAACTTGGAATTTAGAGCAGGCAGGGCCACCCTTAGGGCAGTGCAACTGGTGCCCTGCGCTTGAGGGGTGCCCCACGGTGAACGTGGGAAAAGGTTAAATATTTATGCATTGCCATGAGATTGTGTTGGATGTTTTACAAAAATATTCGGTCCAATTTTTGCATGTAATTTGTCTGTTCAGACCAATGCATAAAAAAAATCAGACCGGATGAATGAAAATGCAAATTCGCTCTCTGACAGTAGGTGGCGCTTAAAAAAAGCAGAAATTACTACGATACTCAAAATGCTGCAAAACTTTCTGTTTCTGATCCCTGCTTGTCAGAGAGAAGAAAGGAAGAAAAACAATATTTTCAAACAGCTGTTCAGATTTTTGTATTAGCTATAGTGCTTATTAAACCCATAGACTGAATAAAAACATGGACGTAGTGTCCGTGACGTCACCCGTAGGTTTCTGAAGAGCATTTTTGAAGCCTAAAGTGGGCGGAGCCAGCCATGCCCATCTTGGCAGCCACGCCCTTCATTATGCAAAACTTTAAGGTTTAATATAATTTAAACGGATGAGTTATAAAAAAAAATCACACCTCTCACAGTTGTCATGAAGGGCAAAATTAGCTATATAGACCAAAACCACTTTTTGTACCAGGCTGTAAACATATTTTTTTTTCTGCTGTAAGTTGGGCATTTTAACATGGGGGTCTCCTTTTGTAAAAGAAAGAAAACCACAGAGGTTTGGAATGATATAAGGATGAGTAAATTATGACAGAATAAACTTTTTTTAAAGCCGTGTGTAACTGACTTGTGCTTCTTGAAGTTTTTGAAGGCACAGCAGTGGCTGGGGTAGGTCAGGTTGGCCTGCGTGAGCTCAGTAAACAGCTCCAGGCTGGGAAGCCTCTTTAGAGAGTAGACAGAGATGGCCATCAGAAGCTTAAGAGTCCGCAGCATGTTTTCTGGCAAGGTGTGGACAGCAGTATGTGAGATGTCTCTGTAATGACAGCAGCCATTTCAGTGTCCAATGCAGGATTGGGTGTACTTAGCTTGTTGTTGAACTAAACCAGGTAACAGAGGTTAGTGTGAGTGAAACAGGCATTGCTGTGAGATTTTTGTCCGAGGACACAGAGTGGGTGTGTGGTGCTCCAGCTGGTGAGTTGTATTGTTGTTGAAAGTCAGAGTTGTTCATGCTTACAGAACGATGGGGCCTTCAGCTCCTATAAAGGCGTATCTGTGGATATGACTCAGCTGCTGGTTTCCCATGAGAAAGCTGTGAGAAAGAGAGAGAAACGGATTAGATGAAAGATTAGCGGTTTTATGTGAGATGCTAATTTATGAATATACAAAAGATGTAACAGAACTCACAGTTTTTCAATTCTGGTACCATTGAATGCATAGCTGTCTATCGCACGGATCCCATTCTTTGTTAGTCTCCTGCAAGAGTACATTAAGTTAGACCAGTTTCCAAAAGTTTGGGGTTGGTAAGTTTTTTTTTGTTTTTTTGTAAAGAAGTCATGAAATAAAGGTTTTCTATTTTAATATATTTTACAATGTAATTTATTCTTGTGATGGCAAAACTAACATTTTCACCAGCCATCACTCCGGTCTTTAGTGTCACATGACCCTTCAGAAATCATTCTAACATGCTGATTTGGTGCTCAAGAAACATTTCTCATTATCATCAGTGTTACAGTTGTGCTACTTAATTTTTTTTTTTTTTGTGACAACCATGACACATTTTTTAAGATCCTTTGAATGAATAGAAAGTTCAAAAGAACAGCATTTATCTGAAATATAATTTTTTTGTAATGTTATAAATGTCTTTACTGTCACTTGTGATCAGTTTAATGTGCTGAATAAAATTATTAATTTCTTTGAAAAAATCTTACTGACAAAAAAACTTTAAACGGTAGTGTATATACAGTAAAAATGTGTTAATTTAATGTGTTAATTAATCTGGTAACTGAAAGTTCCATTTTTGTGTATGGAAAAAAAAATCATTACATATAATTTTGCTGCAATGTTATTAATTTTTTTTTTTTTAAGTTTATTTTTTGTTATGTACTCCAAGACTAACTTTATTCAATTTAAGTGTGTGCATGCTTTTTCAATAATTCAACAGCCCATCATATTATTCACTCCTCACATAATGAATAACTCTTTGGGAAAAATCAATCGCACAGTTGCATACTTACAGCTCAGTTATGGTGGCACTGGTCAATCCAAGGAAAGCGTTACTAGGAATCCTATCTATGTGCATGTTATCTTGTAGATCACTGTAACATAGTTTTGATATAGCATAGATTTAACATAGATCAGCTGTACTATATTGATCATTTCTTTGTAACTATTTACAAATTGTATGCTTTTTGAATAGGAATCCACCCGAACCAAGTAAAAATATACATTAAGACGGTGACAACATGAGTAGAGGCTTACAATAGAAATTCAAGAGCAACAGAGTTGATCTTGGAGAAATCAGGCAGGACTTTAAGACCAGTGTTTGATAAAGTCCTAAAGGAACACACACACAGACAAGATTAATGAATGTAATACATCAGAGAGACATTTGTATTTTGTCTTTGTAATAAACTCCCTTTAAATTGCTGAACCACAGCATGAGACCACAACGATTCAGAGTTTACTAGACAAGAGTAATGAAGACAAAAAAGAACTCACAGATACCGTAGCTTTGGAAGTCTCCAGAAGGCATTTTTGTGCATCACAAGGTTTTTTGATTTTGTAATAGTTCTGTCAGATTAGATAGATAGATAGATAGATAGATAGATAGATAGATAAAAATGATCTGTTTCATATTATTTACTACAAATTTTGGTTTAAAATTAAACACTAAAATAAAATGTTTTGACAAGGATGTAATTGGATGTAATTTCCCCACGTAGTGCAGCAACATACATTTCCTGTAGCTCTGTCAGGTTAGAGAAAGCAAAGGCTTCAATTCGCTCAAGAGCACCATTCTCGGACACCACTCTGAGGAGAAGAATAATAATCATATAGCAACAGATATTATGTCTAAAGCTTTATAAAACTGATTGCAATACGACAAAATGATTACAAAATCTTAAATACCACGATGCACAATGTGCACTATTTGCTTGATTTCTTTAAAGGAATAATTCACCCAAATATGAAAATTAGCTGAAAAAGTAATCACTTTTAGGCCATCCAAGATGTAGATCAGTTTGTTTCTTCAGTGTCACAGATTTGGAAAAAATTAGCACCACTTCACATCACTTGCTCACTAATAGATTCACTTCAGTGCAAAGGTGTCGACAGAATGAGCGTTCAAACAGTTGATAATAATCCACAAGTAATCTACATGACTCCAGTCCATCAGTTGTAAGATGTGTGAAACAAATCCATCAGTAAGGTGTTTAGACCTTCAAATCATCGCTTCTAGCTAAAATATCTATCCACATCCTCTATCCATAAAATTGCTTTCTCGGGTGAAAATCTGAATCAGGAGAGAAATATGCACAGATCAAGCACCATTTACATCTGAAAACAGTCCAAAACAGTTCAAAACAAATATGTCAGTGGATTTTAATGTGAGAAGACAACAGGGGATGGACTTTTAACTGGAGGAAACGTTACTAGGATTTTGGCCAGAAGCAACAGCTTAAAGTTAAAACACTTTAATTATGGATTTGTTTCCTACAAACATGCAGCTTTTCATGTCACAAGATATTAATTGATAGGCTGGAGTTTTGTGGATTACTTGTGTATTATTGTGATGTTTTTATCAGCTGTTTGAACTCTCATTCTGACGGCACCCATTCACTGCAGAGAATCCACTGGTGAGCAAGTGATGTAACGCAAAATTTCTCCAAATCTGTTTCGATGAAGAAACAAACACATCTACATCTTGAATGGCCTGAGGTTGAGTAAATTTTCAGAAAATTATTGAATTATTCCTATAGGGGAAGTCAAATCACTTTACAAATACTGATTTATAAATAAAACAGAATATATATATATATATATAATCTCTGTATAAGAAAAAAAAACATTTGTCAATTTCTCTCTCTCAGGTTTGCAGTATTTTGTAACTGAGATACATATGTGTTTGGGTCACTGTTAAACATCATGTTCCATATCAAAGTCTAAACATATTCAAACAAGACTAAATATCATGTGTTTATATGCGGTTTTGCATTAAGTGAAAACTAAGCCAAAAGCCAAGAACAGTTGTGAGCATTCAGTAGCAATTTCTCTGGGTTTTAAATAATTGATTGGATTCTTTCTAATCTCCATGTGGTTTCTTGCTGAAAATACACTTCCATGTTTTAATAGTAAACAGCTTGGTGTCCTTCACTCTTTGCACTCACATTCTCTTCAGCTTATGTAGTTCAGACAGGGCTGCTCGGTGAAACACGCTGATCTCAGTCAGTTTGATCTCCCTGCTCAAAATTAGACAGAAGAGATGTGATTCACCATCCAACAATTTGTTACCATCAAAGTGTTATAGTTATAAATAGCACAGTCTATTCAGAGGTGAATGTGGTATGAGCAATCCAAAGCTGGCACGTCTATTTCAGTAATAGCAGTTTTTTTTTCCTGCTTTCACCAGATCGCCAATCACTTCATTTGAATCTAATATAATAAGTCAGAAGACACTGCAACCCTTTTGGTGAGAATTTCCAGGTAATAGGCACATCCACAGCTGCTATTTACTTGAATGGAGAGTATACTACAAATTCTCCTAATGTTTTAATTGAGTGGTCTTTCTCCATTCCATTATAATGTTGACACCAAGCAGAAACACTTGCTAAGATCAAAACACTCTCATGAAAATTTGTAACTATTGGCAAATTGGTGGCTAATTAGCATGAATCTGGACTTTCATGCTTAATTTTTCCCTCTAAAAATCATACGTTTCTATACAAATCACATTGCACAAATTCATGCAAATACCAGCTTCATTTTCTCATGAGATTGGGCTGGTTTAAATTTAGAGTATCTGTCTGTGTGTGTGTGTGTGTGTGTGTGTATGTGTGTGCATGCGTGTGTGTGCATGCTCTAAAAAACTCTTTGCAAGTATATTTGTGAAATTGTACACTAATCTTCCACTTCAGGAATCTAATAGGTTCTCATGAAAGTTAGTATGAGCAGAATGAGTCATTGCAGAAACTAGGTCATTCAAGATGCGAAATGTTATGAGAAATGGAAACACAATTACCAGTAGCCTATTTACAGACTGCAAATAATCTATTTACTGTCAAGATTTTTG
Organism: Sinocyclocheilus rhinocerous; assembly: GCF_001515625.1. NCBI lineage: Eukaryota > Metazoa > Chordata > Actinopteri > Cypriniformes > Cyprinidae > Sinocyclocheilus > Sinocyclocheilus rhinocerous. Next base: position 349,376 of record NW_015662992.1, read on the forward strand.
TGTAATTCTTATTGCACGCTGTCATTAGTGTCTGTGTGTTCTCCCTGTGGATATTCATTCCTGTAATCCCTCAGAAATGCAGACAGCACAATTACACAAAGCACTCTGGACATGAATGCCTTGTAAAGCATGCGGTTAAGTAAATTGTGCTGGTACAAGAGATACAGATATGAAAGATCACTATATCTTTGTTATATCATAGCTTGACTGTTTTGATCCTTGTTATTTTTACTTATTTGTTCCTGACTGGGTTTGTGGTGGGGTTATCTAAATGGCTGATGGAGGAAGTTTTTATTTTTGTAAGTCCGTTTGGTGTTGTTAGTGGTGCAGAAATTACACACTACAGAAGAGTGCAATGTTTCAGAGACATTTGCCTTGATATTTACAGTTATAAAGAGAGAAAACATCTGCAGCATGAACTATTCCTATCAAGCACAGCACTGTTCGTTCTTGCAGTCCCGAGTAGAGAGTCTGACACACTGAGACACACAAGCTGAAAAGATCTTGGTGCTTTTTCCAAAATGGAAAAGTAAAGAAGCCAAAGTAATTAACCCAAAGCGCAGACAGTCATAGTGAGGCTCAGAGCACAAAGGTCCTGTCAGGTTGAAATGTTTGATCCAGCTGGGCATCTTCAGATAGATTGAGCTGGGCAACCTTATCTAAACTGACTGGCAGTCGGTTCAAAACAGAAATACAATCCTGATTAACCTGCTTGTGGAGCCAAAGATGGTTTTATTTCATCTTCATGTTTACCCCTCTCTATTTTTGACTGGTTGAAATAACAAGTGACTTCATGGAATACAAGAAAAGCATTTGACATTAAAAACATACTCCCCCATGTCAGGCTTGAGAATTTGTATGAGGGACGATAGACTTGAGATTACAAAAAATATTTGGGGACTCACAAAAGAAACATGTATTACTTGTCAATCACATTCTCTCCAAACCACAATAACAAGCTCTGGAACAATAACATTGTCACTGAGAATCGCAGGTTTTTAATTAGAAAGTCAAGCTTTTGAATGTTGTTTATCACTTTCATTAAGTTCATTAGGTTTCATTAAAATTCTTATTTATTTAATATTTTTTATTTAAAATAAATGTAGGAAAAGTTGATTAAAATATCATGAAATATAGTTTGTTTTTTAATTACAAAAATGCTAAATAAAATAATTGTATGCAATACGCGAAAAGTCTTCGTATTTAATTATTTGTAGTTTAATACTATTTTATAGTAACTTGTAATCATAATATTTTTAATAAAAGTGATTATACTTATGTACCTACATTTTATACTTGTATTTTACCATATGAGATCACCATATCAGTGTTATTTTGGTATTATTTATATACTATTATAATGTTTATTCATATTTTGAATTAGCTGTTAATTTAATATTTTCAGTTTTATTTTTATTTTATTTTTTATAGTATATTTGTTATTTGCTTTTTTTTACTTTTATTTTTTTATGTTAAAGTTGTTGTAATTTTTCAGTTAGTTGCCAAGGCAACATTTCTATTTTTTTTATCTAATATTTAATATTTATTTATATTAATTATTTATAATATAATAATATATAATATTAAATATTAGATTAAAAAAATGGAAATGTTGCACGTTAGTAATTGAGTAATTGTAATACTTTTTTCAGTTAGTTGCCAAGGAAACATTTCTATTTTTTTTAATCTAATATTTAATATTTATAATATAATAATATATAATATGCATTAATTATTTATTTATAGAATTAATATCTAATATCTCATATTTAATAAATTTTATTTAAATTCATGAAAACATTTTTTCATGGTTTTAGTTAACAATAAACAACACATACATACTATAGCTACAACATCCAAAACAGCTAGGCAGCATCAAACTATTTGAAGTGATGTTTCTAATGTGAAATTCTACACATATATATATATGTTATAACTATACATGTATTGTAACGTGTGTGTGTTTATACTCACACAAAAGTGGTGTTTTCCGGTATATGTCTTGGCATCTCATGGACGTTGTTGCCCAGACAGAAGAAATTACAAGTCGAACCATTGAATGAGCAGAAATGAGATCCAACAAACATGCCTTCTGTGTGTGACATGAACCATCCAAGACTAAAGCACAGCATCTTCAACAAGACCATCCTCTTTATCATCTTCTCTTTCAGGTGGAAAGGTTTGTACAGTGTTTGTGAACTGAGGCCTTTAGTGTAGCGTCCTGAAGCAGCTCCTGGGCTCCGCTGATATTCAGGTGAGGGCTGGGCTGATTGGTCTTCTTCGTTAGGAGTCTGTTTGTGTGGTGTTTTCTGGTTGTAGTGGTCTGTTCTAGTGAAGCCGCAGGGAGGCTGATCTCTTTCTAAGAGGCGTTCTGGTCAGAAGCTCTACAGCCAGAGTCAAGGGAGACCTTGGGAGAGAGGTCCTCTGATAACAAACAAATGTTTTGTTCGTTCCTCCCCTCCAAATCCTTATTTCCTCCTCTCATCCTTTTCTTCAAAAAGTGAATGCGGTCCTCCCCATCTATACTGAGCTCTGAAAGTCCCAGAAAAGCTACATATAAAGCAGTTTGCCTTTGGCAATATTCATTGTGAAGTTATCATTGTTACTTTCTTTGAAAGCACTGTGCGAACTACTTGGTAAACATCTGTTTTCCTTTTCACAAATCTGTGCTTGTTTACAAATTCCTTTTCTGAATGACATGTAGGGGAAGCCGTCATGTGTGTCATTATATGAATTACAGCCGGTTTGACGCTAGTTGGCTTGTGAGTGCTGGTCTTACTCAGGGAATGACCTGAGCTGTTTAGTCTTAAAAACTTTGTTTGAGTCTGACATGTGCAAGTTTGATAGTAGTGGACTGCGTGTTCAGACACTGACACCAAACAGATACACTAGCGCTCACTCTCAGCTAATTCCAGAGCAGTTCAAATTTTACATCTCTATTAAAATATTAGTGGACACAGTTTTTTTTAAAGATGCATAAAATAAAGTAGGGCTGAATGAAGGCTGATTAAATTTATGGTACATATTGGATTGCAACAAATTCTTTGTAAAAATGTGGTGACATACGGGCATTATGGGATGGCATTTTGGTGTGATTTCCATTCAAGTTGTTTTAATATTTAAAGTGGGTCATAGGACTCTTGGGGTGGGTTTTACGGTAAAGCCTGGCCTGATTCTAATGCCTGACTATTTTATAACCATTACGTTAACAATGAAAAGATTTCATGTTATTATACCAACCAAATCAAAATTACGGTTTAGGGTCAGGGTAAGTAAAAAGACTAGCACTTGTTTTTCTACCTATAAAACTAAATGTAACACAATGTTACTCTCTCTCTCTCTCTTTCTCTCTCTCTTCTCATTTAAAATTGTGGTAAATGGGATAATTATCTTTACTTGGTATTTTCTGCTAAAATTCTAATAGGTAATTCTAATAGATTTTTCCACACCTTGGCCTCCATTTAAAAAAAAAAATCTATTGGGGAAAAAAAAAAAAATCAATTTTGAGTTTTAATTGCTGTGCTCTGCTGCTGTGTGTAGTTGTGTTAAAAAGTGCTGTGAGAGCTGTGATTGGAATACAGCCATGCCAGAGAGCTGTTCAACTGTGGGCTTTTTAAAACAGTCTGAATAAATGGATAACCTTGAGGAGTAGTTAGTAGGGGAAGGCTGTTTTTATTGCTATTATTGCTAAATTCTGTTTATTTGACCTGAGCGTAGAATTCAACTGTAGTGGCTTCAAGAAAAACATACAATAATGTTGGATTTTTTAAAACATGGTTTCCTTTCGAGAGGCAGTTAAATTATTATTATTATTATTATTATTATTATAACACATTTTACACCAATGCACAAAAGACATAATAACGCACACACACAAAAGGGAGAAGAAAAAAAAAAACATGATGCCAGTTACTCGGTATACAATTCGCATTTTACATATTTAATAATACAAAAGTTACTTATAAAATCCTGCCTTCAACAGATTCTTTTAAATACCTAATAATATTTTCACACACAAGAAGGGGAAAATGAAGAAAAAACAAAACAAAACACACACACACAATATAAATTAATCACTCCTTCACTCCAAAAAAACTAATAAAGGATGACCACATTTCCACATAAGATCTGATATTCTTCCTAGCTACAGCAGCCATCCTTTCCATTACCATGTATTCTAATAATAAATTTAACCAATGGTTAATATTTAATTACTGCTTAGTTTTCCAATGCTGGAGAATAGCTTTTTTTGTTGTTGCTAGAATTAGAGCAATGTAAGCTAATTTTACATAATGTGGAGCAACATCAGTCTTCGAAAATAATCCTAACAAACAGAAAGAAGGAGACAATGGTATTTCAATCACAAATACAATATGCAATTTCTCTATAACCCCCAACCAAACATTCTGAACAGGATTACAATACCATAAGGAGTGGAGGTAAGTATCTATACTACCGAGATTACATTGGACACAGATGGGTGAATTGATAAAACCCATTTTATGTTTTCTATATTTTTACAAATTTGTGCCTACACATTAAAATCCTGGGAATCCTGGGAGTCCCATTTTTCAGTAGGTAGGTACATCAACATATCTATACTAAGTATTCATTTATATAATGTAGATAACGAAGGTGAAACTGAACTGATCGGAGTGACAAATGCAGAAGGTTGAAGCGTATTGTAATTAATATTTATTTTATTCCTGATTACCTCCTTTATATGTAAATAATGAATAAATTCTCCTTTAGGAATAGCATAATTGGATGTTAAATCTTTGAAGGAGGTAAACTTATTATAAGAAAATAAATGATGAAGATGAGTTATGCCATATTGGCTCCATTTGCAGAAATAAAGTTTTTTTTTTTGTTTTTTTTGTTAAAATAGAAATCAGGATTATACCAAACTGAAGAATGTATACATGGATCCATTTAGTTATATTTTTAATTTCCCACCAAGTCTTGAGAGTTGAAGAAATTAGGAGCAGTTCAATTATGACTATATGAAATTTTAATTTAAGATGTAATTCCCACAATACAAATGAAGCTTTAGATGCTTTTGAACGCATACAGTTTTGTGATGATTCAATAATTAGAAACAATAGTGAAGCAAAGTGAATATTTAGGTCAATTCCTGTTTCATTACTACAGAGTCCCAAAAGCGAGAGTGAGGGAACGGGGGAAATGAGACTGTGTCGCTGCATCTGTTTAATTAAGCCCTCTCAGCAACATTCTTATTTTACCTTGATGATAAGGAAGGTGAAGGTGCTAAAAATAACTGGGTGGGTTTAGCAATCAGAGGACTGTTCCTGTCTTATCAAGCCCAGGTGAATACACAACAGAGTGCACAGGAAACCACAGAGCTACTGTAATAAAAGGTGAAGGTGAGCAAAAAATGATTGTAACAGATACATGTGACATACTTGAATACCTTTGTGTACAGTGTAATACTACTACTACTACTACTACTAATAAGCAGTTATTCTTCTTATTATTACAACAACAACAATAATAATAATACCAACATTATTTATATACTATTATGGTTTTTATAAATATTTTGTATTGGCTTTTATATTTACTTTTAATTTTCGTTTTAATTTTAGTTAAATTTTTAGCAATTTTACTATGCACATTTGTCATTTTTGTTAAATATTACTATTTTGTTTTATTTTTTATTTATTTTATTTCCAGTTAGTAATTTTAATGCCTTAGCTTAAAAACTAAATCAGAAATTAGAAATGTTGCAACTAACTGAAATAAGCTCAGGTTTATCATCTAATATTTCTTATATTTCAGATTTATTTTAAATAACAAAGATTTTTTGTTTTAACGATAATAACGCTGTAAACTACTTAATATTGTTTTCAAATATTAATTATTTTTAGGCATTTTGAAAAACACCGGATAAATCCCTAATAATAAATAACATGCTTAAAACAAGATAAATTGATGATTGAAATTTATGTTTAAAATAAGAAAAAAATATTTGGGGGGTAAAAATTGGCTTAAAAATGATATTATCTGTGTAAAGTCGTATTATCTTACAAACATTACTTCTCAAGTAGATCAGATATTTTTACTGAAAAACAAGACAAAAAGACTTGTGTCTTTTTGAAAGATTAATAATGATGATGAATAAAAATTATGATTTGCATCTCATCACCAGCACTGCAGATTGAACTTGACATTGTATTGTCATTACACACAACAGCTCAGCAGGGGGCAGAAGAGAACCACAAGTGAAACTAACCAAGCCTAATCGTCAACCTTCTGTGCAGTAGCTCATGGCAATGCTATTGTAACCTATTCATGTCAACCTACATTTGTGCAACTGTTAATGTTTGTTTACAATACAAAACCCTTTGCAATATGTTTGGTTTAGCAGAGTAAGATTTCATATTGATAATTTCGCGATGTTTACACAAAGATATGCAAAGTATATTTGTTTTGTGTGGGGAAATGAACCCTAATCCATCTATATCTTTGAAATGAAACAACTTTTCAGCATTTGCCCTCACAGACAGTCACCTCTGGATGTTGTACTTAGCTTTGAGCCAGCTGCAAGCTGGGATCTGGATGTTCGTAGCCTGATGTTTATCTGCCTGGAGCCTTGTGCTATCTGCCTACACACAGCGTAGGCTACGGCATTCTGCTTTCCTAGTGATGTGCTCCCTTGCTGATGAGATTTTCAATGTTGTTCTCGCTTCCGTGGATACTGTAGCCCCAAAGATGTAGCATCTGATAATGGGGTTGAAAAAAGACCATATATCTGCACAAAAAAAGCATCTGCTTGGAGCAACGGTGTAAAGGATACATGTAAATTAGTATATTACAACAATACGGGAGTTATTTAATTCATGAGCACACATACATCCTCTGAACTTGACCGGACTGTTCTGTCGTTTAAGGAAGAAATACCTCACAGATCTCACTCGGTTTTCAAGACCATCAGCAGAGACATATTGTGTCTTTCTGTGGAGACATGATAAGATACGCTCTGACAGCTACCTGATTCTCTTCACACTCTTTCATTGGCAGGAGCAAAAAAGCGCCAAGGGCTCAGGTGTACGGTGGCTTTGGGATAATGAAGGATTTTATAACTTTTTCCCCCTCAAGCATGTCTGAACATAGTGGATCTTGTCCAAAAAGCAGCATGGTAATGTACTGCTGCATCTGTTGGCTTTTTCAATTTTGAGGAGCCGGTGTCTGTTAGTAACCGTATTCTGCAGAGCCTTCAGTATTTTTTTAAATTAAAGGTATAGTTCACCTAAAAATTTAAATGGCAGAAAAAGATTTTTTTCTTCTTCATGGGAACAGATTTGGAGAGATTTAGCCTTAAATTACTTATCAATTAATCCTCTGCAGTGAATGGGCGCCGCAGAATGAGAGTTCAAACATCTGATAAAAACATCACAGTAATCCACATGACTCCAGTCCATCAATTAATGTCTTGTGAAGTGAAAAGCTGCAGGTTTGTAATAAGTTGTTTTTACCTTTAAACTGTTGCTTCCAGATAAAATAGAGAGTCCCTATCCATAATACTGAGAAATATGCACACCAAAACAGTTCTAAACAAATATATTGGTGGATTGTGATGTGAGAAGACAACGGGATGGATTTTTTTCACTGGATGAAGCGTTATTATGGATTATGGACTCATATTTTGGCCAGAAGTGACAGTTTAAAGGTAAAATGCCATAATGATAGATTTGTTTCTTACAAACATAGCTTTTCACTTCACAAGATGTTATCTGATGGACTGGAGTCATGTGGATTACTTGTGGATTACTGTGGTGTTTTTATCAACTCTTTGGACTCTCATTCTGACGGCACCCATTCACTGCAGAGGGTGACCAAGTGATGTAATGTTACATTTCTTAAAATCTGTCTGGATGAAGAAACAAACTCGTCTACATCTTGGATGGCCCGGGCGTGAGTAAATTTTCAGCAAATTGTCCTTTTTGAGTGAACTGTTCCTTTAATTTAATGTTACTTGACATTGCAAATATGACAAATTATTACTCAATGAAATATCTATTTAAAATGAAAATAGTGACTATGATGTCATCCAGGCTGTGACTCAATGAAAACACAAGGTTGCTTTTCCTCATTTCTAACAGGTAGGGATGTTGTTGTGTGTATTGCATGCGCTGGCAGTGAAGAAGCACAGGAGAATTGGATCCGTGGAATAAAACGTTCTAACAATGGTTGTTTCGGCAGTTGTTGACATCAGCAGATGACATGCAGCAAAACATGTTATGTCTTGGACTGGTGAAGTCAAACAAAGCCAGTTCTTTTTTCCTTGAGTCTATTATGGATTATGAAAGGAGGGTGCGGTAAATTCTTATGAGCGACATACTCCTTCACGCTCTGGCAGTCTTCTCTTTCTCTGTCCCTCATTTTCCTCTCTCTCCCACCCCACCTCAATCAAACCCATCAACCTCATTAACGTTCCACATCCAGGAGCAAACCAAGCGTTCAGCTTTGAGAAGAGAGGACAAAGTAGCATGCTCTCCTGAGGAAAACACTTTGACATTTTGTCAAGTCAGAGTGTTGGTCCAGCTTTCTTCCGTGGAACTGGGTTCATTTTAAAATTATGCCTTAAGGAAGATTTTCTCCTGTTTTCCATCCACTATTTCTTCTCTTGAATAGTTTTTTAAGATCCCTCAAAGTCGCTGTTCTTGTGAGGTACAGAATAGGCAGGGAGCTAGGCCATTTTATTCTACATGTTAAATTGCTCTTTGTTTACCCTCACATTGTGACTGTATATTGATGAAAAAAGTCCATATATCCCTGTGACCCTACAGAGGATAAGCAGTTTGGTGAATATATGGATGGATAGATAGTCCGTATATATCAGACTAGACCATATATACTGTGTATATATATACCAAATGTTGCAATTGTGAAATTCATGTACATTTTGAATTTATCATATCATATCATATCATATCATATCATATCATGTAGTTTTTTAATCAAATTAATGCTAATTAATGTTTTGCACCTTCTGTAAACTGTCAGATGTATGCTGATGATACAGTTATACTTGCATGCTAAAAGTAAAAAGCAAGCTGCAGAAGAAATATCAGCAGCAATGGTTAATATAACTAATTGGTTAAAAAATCCATGTTTACATCTTAATGTTAGTAAAACTGTATGTTTTTTTCAAAGTCTGCAAATAGAGATCCGAATCCAGATGTTATTGTAGCAGGTAGAAGGTTATCAGTAGTCCATGAGTATAAATATTTATGTATAATACTTGATTCACAACTCACATTAAAAAAACAAGTTAAAACATTTGGGAATAGAATTAAATTTAATCTGGAAATTTTAGACATATTAGGAATTTAACCACTGAGATTTCGAAGTTATATATTAATGCTATGATTTTTTCACACATGAATTACTTCCTCACCAGTTGGACACAGACAGGTGGGACTACTTTACAACCAATAGAAAGACTCTATAAGCAGGCTTTGAAAATATTGGATAAAAGATCTAATTCATATCATCACTGTAAAATCTTAACTAAATATGGGCTTTTAAACTGGGAAAATATGATTAAATTTGCAAATATTTTACTTCCACTTAATGAATGCATTAGACAAAATTTTAGCTCATTTACTAGAGCCACTACTAGAGGGGACTGTATAATACCACAGAAGAAGTGCTCTTGGGCAGTCAGCATTTTCCTATAGAGCAGTACATACTTGGAATACTATAGTATAATACTATACTATCATATAGAACTAAGAAATAAGAAATTTTCCTTCTTTTTCTGAATCGATAAAAGGGTGGTTATTTGATAATCAAACATGTCTTCATAATTTGAAGTACTGGTTTCTTGCTTGATTCTGGTTTTTATATGTAAAGTTTTTTTTTTTTATGTTTGTGACTATGTTTGCTGGAATGTCTGTTCTTTATGTACTTGTGGACTTTGCTTTTTACCATCAACCTGCCAGGGACTTCAGATAAATAAATAATAATAAATAAATAAATAAACTGGTTTATTAAATTATTTTTCCCCCCAGTTTTTTAATATATTCCATATTTTTGAAATATACTATAATGCAAGTTATGCAATATATACCAGACTAGTCCATATATACTGTACATATATACCAAATATTACAATTCTGAAATTCATGTACATTTTTGTTTATTATAATATAATATAATATAAAGTTGTAATATTTGTATATAAACTATAAATATAATTTAAAAAATGTATAATATAAATTGCAATATTTGATTTTAATATAAAAAAATATATATATAAATTATTATATATTTGTAAAACAAATGTATTAAATGGTCTCAGATGCTTGGACTCCAATGTATATAGATATTAGTTAGGTAGGCCTATTTAGATAATATTCTTATTTATATCTAGCATGAGCTAGTTTCATATCTCTGCATTGTTTGAGTCATGTATGAGTGACATGACAAAAGCTTTATGAATTCAGCAGATGCTTTGAGAATCCAAGTCATGGCTGATTGTTTCTGCCATGTCCTTCATTTCATTACACAAGTCCTTCATAGTCATTACCTCTGCCTGAAGGAGGCTTGTGTTGCTCTTTAACTGCACTCCAGATAATCCTGTTTGATCAGAGAATAACTATTCTGTGTCATTTAATGAATACTAACTGGGCTGAGTTGAATTTGAATAAAAAAATAAATAAACAGTGTCATTACACTTCTGTGTTTGGATTTCATTAGTAATTGACTTAAATATAAGGCTCAAGGACTTAAAAGATTTCTAGCACATGCTTGTTTAGATGTTAAACAAAGTTAATTTAAGTGATACCACATGACTAGGTTTTGTCCTTGATTCAAAGCAAACATCAGCATACATGACTGTCTTCGTAGATTATAGATCTGCGTTTAGATTATATGACATGCACATTGAGTTGTGAATCTTGACAGAGCCGACCGAAGATGTGCGTAAATTTACAGGTGGCAGCTTTAGCACCACTGAGATCAATGACCAGAGGTGAAAACCTCATCAATGCTTATTGGACAAATGGTGACCTTCTGCAATAATGAACAGCAATCAATTTTACAGCATCATTTAAACTTTAAATGGGGAAAGGGATATGCTGAAAAAGCCTTTCTCTGCGAAACACGAGGGTTAAAAACCACCTCAAGATTGCATTCGCAGCAGCTGACCTGAATGAATACATAAATCATATCAATCTATGAAGAAGGTTAGATGGGGTCAAGGCAACCGCAAACATGAAGCACTCAATATTTCATGACTTCCAGAGTTCTTCTTAGATAGAATTTGGGATGCAAGAATTTGCTTTTGTGAACAGTGAGTTATTATATATTATAACTGCTAAATGTCTTGGTACACCCCACGCAGCTCACAGTTTTGAACTCCGTAGGATGCTGTCCAGTGTCCACAGTCTGTCACACTGCAGGTATACATCTCATGTGTGTGTGTTCTTTGTTTTCACCTGCTCAAATGAAGCTAGCTTTTTTTTTTTATTGTTTCCTTTTTGCACTGATGTCGATTTGCCCCTCTCCCTGAGGAGGGTAATGTATTTTTTTTTCTACTGAGATGAGTCAGCAAATCACACCATTATTTCACACTAACTTTCCTGGCTGTAAATTCAACTAGATGTTCATAAACTCTCCCTGTCGGCTATTTATGTCTGAGGTGTTTGGGGTGTAACAATGAGTTGGTGAGGTTTCTTGCTGAATTTATGGTCTGCCATGTCAGAGTCTCACATTGAATTGCCCCCTTGAAGTTTCACTCAAGACTCTGTTCTCCTCTACTTCGAATGGAGAGAGCGAGCCGGAGAGCGTTGTCTGAGTTGTTAGTTGCCGTCTCTGTTGAAGTTTGCTGTGCAAAATCTGTCCTCTCGCACAGAAGTAACACAAAAAGTCTCTCTCAAAGAATTGTCTCTGGAGAGAAGAATCTAAAATTCTCTTTTAGGAAAGTACAGAGTCGTGCTTTTAACCCCCCATACTTAAAAATAGAAATGTGGGGTTTCGTGACTTTATTATGTGTGGGGAAAGCTACGGAAACAAAACATTTGATAGCATAATCTTTCCAATTCAATCACCCTTTTGTGTTCTCAAGGCAACCCTGGATGTCTGTGTACCCACTCGAAGGAGAAAAAGTGTTCTCTGTTTGGTCTCAAATCTTCCCTGACTTTGTTAGCTACGCTAGGTCAAATGACCCATAGGCAAACATCTGCATATAATATATGCTGTTACTTGCTGTATATAACTGCAATATGGGTCCATAAAAAGGTATTTTTATGTTACACTGGATGGTATGGAGTCGTCTGACACCAGGGTTGTATGCTATATTAGATTTTCTCTACACAATTATTGTGGCCAAAAAACAAACAAAACAAACAATAACAAAAAGCACCACAGTAATGATATTATTGATATCTTTTGGAAAAATAAATAAATAGTGCTATCAATTAAAATAATTTGGTTTATTTTGTGTTTCCAATAAATAAATGACACTCAAATTACGAGTACAGGGAGGCAAAGAAAGTTAGTAACCGTAACTTTTTGTAAAAAGCATACAAAAAGAATGAACTGTTGATCAGCACTTCCTGCAGACTGGTGCAGTACCACCACCTACTACGTTGGAGTGTGAACCATATGGCGCTGGATTATTTAAAATATTATTGTATGTGTAGTTTGACATCATATCAATATTTCATTTTCATATATCACAGTTATCGTCAGTACTGGTATATTGTGACACCCCTGCACCATTCAGAATTGAATGTTTTAATTCTAACTTAGTTCCTGAAACAGAATGCACAGCGAGTAGAATTAACAGTGAGTAGAATTAAAGAATGAAAGCAGGCAGACCGAGAGAGAGAATGAGAGATGTTATGTAGTTTATACAAACAGTATTACTAATAGTTAAACACACCAAAAACCTGGTGGTATGATTAAAAACATTCATATCATGTGAATGCACATCATTTTAAACATGTTTTACTAAAAGTACCATTTATGTGTAAGTAATTTTTGTCAATCCTTTTAAGTGAGCAAAAAAGGGGAAGGGTATGCTATTTCTCCAACTGGCTCTCAGTGCTAAGTGCCGATGCCATGAGAGGAGAGCATCCCATGTTTGAACAGGGCTAATGCATCTCCCACGGGTAACTGTGGTCACAGTGCCATGTGCATCTCTGATACTTCTCACATGTTACAGGTGCTAATACACTTCCTCACCTCCATCTCTTCCTCTGGCTACCTGAGTGTCCTACCTACTTTTCTTTTAGTACGTCATCCAGACATTTCTCTCTGTATTTAACATACTAGCCTGTGCTTAGAACAGTGGGGGTGTCTAATTTTAATTTGCTAATAATGGTAGGATACTAATAGGTCCTCTACAAAACCGTAATGTAAAATGCTGCATAGTGAAAAGAAACACTCTAAAGCTGTTGGTCAATTAGAATATGCAACGTTAACACATTCTGAGCTATTTCAAGGAAAACGCGAACAACACTCGTGGTAAAATATATGTGCATTGCATATGTGTAAAAAACATGTAGTAGATTTCTAACGGTGTCTACACATATACTATATAATCAAAACACACAGGGACTGCAAAAGTGAATGATGTTCCACTAATATCCAATAATTTTCTTGACAAATTGCTTTTTCTGATGGCTTTCTAGCACTCTTTAATGCTTATAAACATTACAATGTTTTTCAGTTTTTAGGTGATATTTCTTGTTGAGTTTGGATGATACATAAATAGATACATAAATTTGTGCTCCTCTGCCTCTTGCAAAAGTGTAAACATGCAAAAAGAGAATGAAGCAGTTAAAATGTAAAGCTGAATAAATGTGTTAACTGCATTAACACAAAAATAACATTGTTAAATTAGTTTAACTGCATGTGTTACCAGGTTAACTTTAAAGAAACTTTTTAAGTGTATGTCTCATCTTCTTATGCAACTGCATCATTATATTCTCACAGCAGGTTTTTCCTTTCACTTTATTCTCGAAATATCTGGCAGTATAGAGGATGGAGAATACTGGTTTCTATCTAAAGGACAATGTTCTGAAACTTTACGTCCAACGCGCTTTTCCATCCCGCGTTGGATTCTACTGATGTTTTCCTCCTGTGTTTCTCTCACGGCCCTTTTATCCAAACAAACAACTGCAGAACATCCTTACCAAGACACACTCAACCCTCTACAGAGAGGCGGACTTCAAAGCACGGCTGTCAGCCACTAGAAACCTCGCACCTTTCCTTTCTAAATGATTCATTCTTTACTCTGTCTCTCTTTTTAATCTGCACGAGCCCAAAACTCCCCATGGAATCAGGAAGGAGCTGAATTTCACTCAGGCATTCTCTCTGTCACCAGGAGAAAAATGAACATTCAGGGCTGGTATAACCTTCAAAAAGTGAATTAACAAAACAAAAAACAAATCAGTAATGCAGGAAAAAAATTCTGGGACGGACAAAAAAAAATTCACCCATCTCCTCATTTCTAGTCAAGGATGCCAACATATCAGTAGTACTGACACTATTATTTATTGAGTGAAATTAATGAATAAAATTTCATGCTGTGACGGACACGTGTGTGGTGCCACACCACATACACACATTCCCTTATAACACAAGCCAAAGCTGTCAAAGTATTCATTAACATTCAAACCTACCCGCTGAGCCACATGCCCTAACCTGCAGACATTTAAAAGCACCCACACACAATCACACTTATTCACCTCGTCTGTTTTTTCTGTCTTTTTGCTCCCAGAGACCCTGGCATGATGCATTAGATCGGCTGTCATATAACTGGCTGGTACGGAAGGGTTGGGACCGCCTGTGATTGATGGCATGAGGATAATGCATGATTGGCTCTATGACTAATGATCATGGTGAGTGAGAGTGAAAAGTGGAAAAGAAACATGAAGTCAGGAAATGATTATGATGGGCCAAAACAAATGACAGCTACTCTGACATCACCCACTGCCCGATGACACACAACAGAGCGATGAGGGCAGTCAGAGAGGTTGAGCTGTTGCCTGCCTTCTCTACTGTGATGAACAATGCGCCATTTACCCGGGTTTCATAGCTCCACTTCACACTGAATACAAGTGCACAGACGTACGTCAATGTGGAGTGATCTGTTTACCTGAAATGATGCATTTGGGGTCATGCTGGTGTTATTAGCTCTGCTCCTAAATGCTCTGAGTGTGCTTTGCACAATGCGATACCTTAAAGGGATACTTCACCCAAAAATGAAAATTCTTTCATAATTTTTTCACCCTTATTACATCCGAGATATATGTATATGACTTTCTTTCTTCTGTGGAACACTAACAGGGATTTTTAGAAAAATAAACCATCTCTGTGAGTCCATCTAATGCAAGATGATGGGCTCCTCAAAATTGATGCTTCAAAAACCACTCAGAATGAACACGACTGTGCCAAATATCTGCATTATATGCGTTTGCGTCAACATCAAGTAATTGTTACGGTTGCCTACTGTGAGGAGCGAGGAACGAGGAGACGTAGGGGAATTCACGAATACAGTCGTTAATAATCCACAGGAACAAGGAACACACACGCAGCAACGGGGATAGACGTTAAACACGTTAAACACAAAGGAACCAAGGGACAGAACATTCTTTAAATACATGACTAACAAGGGACTAAACGAGAAACACCTGAAACCAATAAACATAATTAACACGAGGGAGAAACTAGGTCATAGGGAGCACATGGGAGCAAAACACAACAAAACTGGAACACAGGTCTGACAGTAATCAAATAATGACATAATTAACATGTAACACTATCATCATATTAGGTGAAATTAAAGACAATACTCAGTAGTAAAATTAATTCACATGTCTTGACGGAATGGTATGTGCATGTTTAAATTTTTTTAATAAAATGTAAGAAACGTACTCGGTTACTAACGTAACCTCGGTTCTTTGAGATACGGGAACGAGTACTGCGTCTTGCTTAAGATGCATATGGGAAAAAGCCTTTTTTCTCCTGAACTGAAGCCTATTTCATTCACGCAGTGAAACTGCACGGCCATTGGTTCGTGCAGGGCTTTAAAAA
>NW_015662992.1:368001-369476 GCF_001515625.1 Sinocyclocheilus rhinocerous
TCCTTTTGCCAGCAAATTCATCACCTGAGCGCAGGACATGGGCATCCTTGCTCTGCACGGAGGTGGGGACCACGCCGCTGAAGCGCGGGGGTCTTCGAGCGAATTGGAGTGAATATCCTCGCTTTATTATGCCCATAACCCATTCCGACACCCCGGGGATGGCCTGCCAGGCCTCAGCCCGCGTGACGAAGGGCTGAATTAACTCGGGTGACTGGCCGGATGGGGGCAGAACACGTACGAGTGATGGAAGAGGGAGTTTGCCCTGTCAAAATGCTGTGTGGAGAGTGATGCAAGCGGGGCCTTGCCGGCTTTTAATCACTCACGCCTGATCGATCATACCCGCGAGTTTGCCATTTCTGCCTCTGAGTAACTGGGAGGAGATAAACACTTTTGTGTGAGACACGGATCGAAGCGCAGCGGGGAGGGCGAGTACGCAGGCTCTGTGTCGGCGTGAGATCGCTCAGACCTGGTTGCTTAGTTCCCAGGCTTCGTCGTTTCTCTCTCCGAGGCTTGCTGAGAGAGGAGAAACGTGAGAGCGGGGCTGTATAGTGAAAGGCGGTCCACGAGTGGAGAAAAGCGAGACTCTGGGAGCTCTTACAGGGGGTCAGGGCCGATACACAGGCCTGCCTCACCCTGATATGCAGGCGTCCATGACGCCACGCATGGAATGAAACCCGTGGTTTCAACCAGCGCTGAAGGGGGCGCATACGCAGCAGACCCAACTGTAACACTGGAGATGCTGCTGCCATGAGGCCCAGCATCCTTTGAAACGCTTTGATCCGCTGCCGCGCCATTGGTTCGTTTTTAAAGCCCTGCACGAACCAATGGCCGTGCAGTTTCACTGCGTGAATGAAATGGGCTTTCAGTTCAGGAGAAAAAAGGCTTTTTCCCATATGCCAGTACGAGTGAAGTATTGAAAGGGAACTTATATTTCACACCCTCATTCAAGTCCACACATGCTCATACTATCAACAGCTCACTCATCAATGCCTACACAGTAAACTTACGGAAATGTGTGATCTCACATGTAATTGTTTAATCAGTGTTTCAACCATGGTATGACTTTAATAAAACAACAGCTTATGAACAACATGTCACCTGCCATTAGGACTACCTCAGGAAGGTAATTCAGTGTCCATAGCTCGTTATTAGTTAGCTAAGAAAAATATAGAGTTCAGTCATGAAACTCTAGATGGCGCATTCTGACGGGGTGTTAACGTAACTGATGATATTCAGAGAGTTAAACGACTTGGCACAAGCTGATTGGTTCATGCTGCATATGCAGCCAATGAGCTTACTGCCTTGCATTTATATGGCTGGCTAGCATTCACTTGAGATTCCTGCAGCGCGCTTTCAGAGTTCTCTGAAACCCTCCACCTTCCCCAGCTCCACCTGTATAGATCTGCTACGGGATTATTTTATATGCTATTTGTGCAGCAGCAGCATGTCTTAAATACTCACGGCACCGTATCGCC
>NW_015662992.1:369837-372040 GCF_001515625.1 Sinocyclocheilus rhinocerous
AAGTAAACGGTTTTCACTCTGATTTCAGTGCATTATTGCGTTCGTCAGATGTACATTTTTAAACTAGAAAACATACAAGTTGTAAAACGACGTGCAGGTTATTCGTGTGAGGAGTAATTACTAAGCATGTATTGTTCATATAACAACAGTGTTAGCAGCAGCAGCAAGCACTTTTCCTAGTTCATGTATGTGAGAATACGACGCCAAGCGTCGTGGATTTTAGAACAGTAAAGCGAATTGGGAATTACCTTATTTGCCCGAAATCTCCAGTGCTTTTAATATATTCTGTGGGCAATCATTTCTACATTAACTGCGAACGGATTGCTTTCAGATGCAGGCATGGCCGTACTTACCATTGGGCTTGAATGGGCTGCAGCCCAGGGGCCCCGCCTTAACCCGTTTACATTTGTTCAGTTATGTGCCAGTCAGAAATTATTAGCCGCATTTCAACTGCGCATATCTAGAATACCCTAATATCTTACAGGGACTTTGTCCCGTCTCACTACCACCACACAAAGTGGAGCAGAAATTTCGTTCGTACGGTCATGAAATCACAAAGCTTTGGAAAAGTCGTGGAAATTTATTTTACAAATCTCTATATAACAGAATATATGTTTAATCATGTCCTGAATCTCGGTGCGGGATTGCGCATTTTGGTTTTACTCATTCCCGCAGGTTTCGCAATCAATCATTTGAAAACCGCGTGAGTGGTTCGGCTTCTCGCTCTCTCTCAAAATTGCCTCACATCAGCGCATCTCGTCTGCACTAATAGCTCATTTTATTTTTGCAATCATTTAATATTTCTACATTAAAATGTTGTATTTAAACTTAACATAACTTATGCAAAATGTTTATAGTGATTTCATTTGATTTTTAATAGCCAACTTGTTTTTTTATTCAGATTGAATTTATTAAATTTAAGAATCTGACATAAAAGGACACAGATATGACAATACATTTTCATAATACATCTCTTTGTTTTTTTCTGCTCAGTGTTATTTCAGGGTTTTGATCTCTCAACTGAGAGATCACATCCTGTTTATTGTATTATAGTGACTGTTTAATATTACATCTAAACTTTGACTAGGCTAGACATGTTGTCTATTAATTGTATACAGTATATGAACCTGAAAGCATATTTTAATTTGTGTATTTTGTGTTACTCCATAATAATGTTCTAGTTGAGGGCAGTTGTATGCTTTTTCACAGTTTTAAGTCAAGGTGAACCCGTATAACTGTCTTTCATAAACGTCATACTGTCAACAGCCTTACCTATTTTAATGAGCAACAGAAAATAATATACCCGCTCATACATGTACTCGTGCCGCATTGCAATGCATTTAATCAGAAGAGGGAGCGCTCATTTAAAGAGGCCACACCTCTATTTTACTCGTTACCTTGGTTCAGCGATAGTGAAGAGTTTATTATAAAAGTCATGTTTAGTGATAGTTTAAAGATAATTAATCATGAATTCGTTTAAAATATAAAGATACTACTAATAATAAATAATTTCCAGTCATTTATTCATTTTGCAGACGCTTTTATCCAAAGCACCATACAATTGCGGAAGTTTCAGTGGCTTAAAATGGATGGTATGTGAACTCTTCAAGCGAATTGGCATCATTTGCATTTCGTTTATTTAAAAGGGGCTTATAGCAATTCTAAGTACCTGTGCAGCTGTAGCAGCAATATGCATAGTATTCAGGTCGCATGTAGCTAATTTAATAGCAGCAGCATGCATAGCAATTTCATTACTTTAGTTGCTTAATTTCAGTGATAACGCATGGGGTAAGTAACTCTTTAAAGTTAAATAGGCATTTTATTTATTTACTACTTTAACAGGGCTTACAGTAGATCGTGAACTTTTCAAAGCAAAATAGGCATTATTTGATTGAGTTTGCTTGTTAATAAAGACGCAATTCAACAGGGCTTACAGCAGGTTTTCATGCAGCAGCAGTAGATTATGCTTCGCAAATTCTGATTAAATTTATAACCGCAACCGCTCGCACAATAAATTCCTACTAACACATTGTGAATATCATTAACAGCAACAGCATGTACTTCTAGGGCTGTCGCGGTGAGGGAATTATTTTGAGTGGCTCAATAGCGCGGTATGCGGTATTATCGCCATACAGTGGCGGCTCCTGCCAATTCTCTCGGGGGGGGGGAAAGGTTTGCATAATTAATGAGGGTAGGTCA
This sequence comes from Sinocyclocheilus rhinocerous, assembly GCF_001515625.1. Lineage (NCBI taxonomy): Eukaryota > Metazoa > Chordata > Actinopteri > Cypriniformes > Cyprinidae > Sinocyclocheilus > Sinocyclocheilus rhinocerous. The sequence goes on from NW_015662992.1 coordinate 372,037, forward strand.
CCCC
>NW_015662992.1:372050-376390 GCF_001515625.1 Sinocyclocheilus rhinocerous
TATTCAACAGGGCTTACAGCAGGTTTCGTGCAGCAGCAGTAGATTATGCTTTGCAAATTCTGATTAAATATTACAACCGCAACAGCTCGCACAATAAATTCCTACTACAACATTGTGAATATCATTAACAGCAACAGCATGTACTTCAACTCCGTATTGAAATGTTAGTGAATATTATCAATAGCAGCAGTAGCAGAAGTTTTGTTGCGTTGGCCGTATCGCACGGCATACGTTACAGACCACTTTACCTATCGTTACGGGTCTATTGACTTGGTAATATTGTGCCGCTCGTGTCTGGAGTAGACACCATGTTAGAGTAAAATAGGCATTCGCCTAGCTACTCGTATGCCTAATTAATGGAGCTCTCAGCAGTTCAGTCTCTTGTGCAGTAGCAGCAGCTTGCATAGGCATTCAGTCATCGAGAGATTTCTCAGCAGCATGCACAGCATTTCTATGTTGCAAATTTTAATTTAGACACAATTAATATAAAAGCAGACAACTGCATTTAAATAAAGTCACTGTAGTGTCTTGCTCAAGGCCATCTTGGAACGAGCCACGCATTTAGCAATGATGTGTTCATACAATGCAAACATTATTGTTCTTAATATGCAATATAAATATTTTAAATTATCAAAATAATGAGCAGCTGCTTCTGAGGCAATTAGTCCTGGGCATATGACACCACAACTACAGGGTGTACAGTGATTTATTCTTTCGCCAAATTTTTGTTAGATTATTAATAAGTTAAAGGTAAGTATTTCCATTGCAGTAACGTTGATGAACGTTAATGGGGGGGGGGAAATTAAGAAATTGACAACTCTTGAATGACAAATTTAAAACGATTTGCTCAGGCCACCTGAGCCTGAGCCAGGTGGTTGCTGGGGGTTACTTCATCTATCAGCCTACAGTATGATTCCTGTTTGTTAATGGCACACACAGTGCACGTTTCTACCTAGGTAAGTTTGAGTTATTGGCTCAGACACACATAGTTATTTAGGTCATTAGTTAAATAAACCTACAGCAGCAGTACGCATGTCTTGGCAATGGATCTGCTTGTTCTGGGGGGTTTTATCTTTTATATTCCATCTGCCTTATAGGGATGATTTTAAGCATATTATTGTATAGCAGCAGCATACATATTTAATTGTTTTGTTTCTTCTTCCAGCTTTGTTGGGGGGTTATTTTATATGCTATTTATGCAGTAGCAGCATGTCTTAAATACTCACGGCACCGTATCGCCATATGCATTGGCAGTAGCAAGTTCCTGTACTTGCTTGCAGCAACAATCTACAACTACAGCAATAACCAACAGCAGCAGCAATTCAGCAGCAGCGTAGCAGATCTATTCCGCCAAGACCAAATACATTAACATTGTCATATCCATCACCATGCTAAAATGTTCCGAGAGTTGTCATGATTGAAATAACTTTCTAATTGTGAAAATAGTTCAATATATACACAAACATATATACAATACAAATGCAATATATTTTTACTCGGCCTGTTATTGGTGTCTTAATTATTTCAATATTGTGATCATCCTAATTCTGTCAAAAACTATAAAAATTGTTTGTAATCATTAAAGCCCATTTTCTGAATTTCCGAATAGAGTCAGAATTCAGAGACTGTATTCAGTGCATACAAATTAGTGTTTCTCACATATTATGAACATTTCTCTTATGTAGCCATCTTTGATTTATTGTCTTGACGCAATGCATTCTGTCATTGACGTCTCTAAGGATACATGCGATGTTGCCTTGGAATTTGGCCAAAATATCTTAGGAGGCAGCATAATTAAGTTGCATGCTTTTTGGAACAGTTTTTGCAGCAGGAGAGCGCCTATTATGTCTTGAAATTCTGCCTTCAGAGACTACTTACTAGATTCATTTTTCGCATATGAGACTAGCACACATTTCCTGTGATTCTGGCGTTTAGCAAGCTGATGCACCTTGGTTGGGTTTTGTTGGATGTTTTCATGGAAACACACACAAACACAGGTAAATACACACTTTAAAGATTATTCACGGTATTTAGAAGTGCCCAGGATAACAATATCGTGCATATTCATTACCGTGATATATCGCATTACCGAATACCGGCACAAGTCTAATGTAACGTAATGTAATTGCTGCCGGAAAGTCAAATAAATCAGTTATATTAAATTATAATAATATTTCATAATACTACTGTTTTTTACTGATTAAATAAATGCAGCTTTGGTGAGTAGTGTATGTTTATAGATACATTGATTTGGACTTTGAGTGCAAGTTTCAATCAAAAGGCTTCATTGTCAATCCTCACATGTGCAGGTATTATAATCTAGAACAGTTTCCTGGCACCCTGCCACTCATATTCCATCCAGAGAAATGTCAGGGCTCTGCAGTCTTCTCTAGGGTCAGTGCTCGGGTAGACAGACAGCCCAGAGGCTCAGCTGTGCCATCGCCAGCGGAAATAGAAGAGGTCACTTTCTGACCTATGAAACACCTGAATGAAGATTTAGAAATCAATGGAACTCTCTCCCTGAGTGTTTTGCCGTTTTTTATTAGGTTTGCCTGAAAATACAATCCACTCACAAAGACTACAAAATGTAAGTAAGTTTTCTCCTTGGTGGCTAAAGCTAAATTATGGTGGCCCGATTTAGTATAAAAATAGCACAAAATGTAGCTGGGAGCAGTAATTTTTGGTACCACTTTACAAAATAGTTAAATTCATTAACATTTATTAATTAATTGGTTACATGAGAGCATGTACAACATTTATTCATCTAATGGTAATTTATAAATATATGATTGTTAATTCATGTTTATTCATAATGCATGAAGTTGTTAATTTATAACTTGAAATGTTAGAAATGTATTAGTATATGTAGAAAATAACATTGTCCTAGATTAATAACTGCTGTAAAGTTAGCATATGAGGATTTCCTAGAAGCAAAGATAAAATAAAATTGTGTACCCACCCTAACAAAGCTGAAATGTGGTACTTTATTCACTAAAATAAGTTTAATCTTACCATATCCAAAAACTCGCTCACTCTGCTGTTATTTAATAGATTAAATGCACTAGAATGTTATTGAATTCTACGTGGAGACACGTTTTTAATTAAAATATTCATATTAATCAAAGATTTATTAACTTTTAATGCACCTTATTATGAAATGTACAGAAATACGTTATATATGTCCTTTAGTTATGATCATTTCATTTATTCACTATACTATTTATTATTAATGTCTCATTTCAGTTTTAGTTTGGCTCTAGTTTTGTATTTATTCCAGTTTATATGAAAAGGTTTATGTAGCGTGGATTAAAATTCATATACAGAGTAAATCCTTTTCACTGAACACGTTAATACTAAGTTTGAAAAGTTTTGGGTAGCATGGTGGTGGTGACGTTGATGGCGAGCGCCTGTGGTGCTGTAGTTCGTTTATAGCCTAAGTTTAGCTTTTAAGTTCTGGTGCTTTTATTTAGGCTTCAAAATTAATCAAAGTTATATTATTTTGTGAAGATTATCTTGATGGACAAAACGTGTAAATTTCATGAACTATGGTTGAACACAGCTTATTTTTTGAGATAATCCAAAAGCCTATGGAAAAATTCTATAGGCTTTTTGTCGAGGGAACCAGTGTGATGCTAACAGCCGATCCGCCTACAAAGTGATGTCATAGTTCGCCCACTCTATTGGGACAATAAAGCCCTCCCTACACCTACCCTAACCCTACCCGATACTTTATTTTGAACTTTTTGATTATTTCCTTCATTTTCATTTGAAAATAAATGCTTTTCTGATGTGATTTGAAATTTGAAAAGGGAGAAAAAAGTTTGCCAAAAGGCGGAATCGAATGCGGGACGATCGCATCAAGATGAGTACGACACACATTTTACCATCTGCGCCACTGGAGCTAACAACTGTTGACTGTAACGTTTTTGTAATGTTGAGTAGCCGAATCACACGATGGTGGGCGGAGTTAGTGTAAATAGCCTCTGCCAACAAGGCTATAGGGTCAGATCTCTGTCATAATTCTGCGCGCGAAAGATCATATTTTGAGTGCACAAAAGTGCATTTTGCATGCACGCGATCTGAGTTTTGTGGAGAAAATGTTCGTTTTGCAAAGAAAAAAGTTTTTTGAGCGCACTAAAATCAGTTTTGCATTTAAAATAAGTTTGTGTGAAATAAAATAAGATGTGTGCAGACCTTCTCTTTTGCACGTGCAACGTTTCACTAGCTTGCTCCCTTGATGCCCGCCCTCAGTGCTCTCTAAATGCCGACTGGCTTGCTCAACACAACCCAGCATTACAATAGGCATGGGCCGGTATGAGATTTTGACGGTATGATAACCT
>NW_015662993.1:0-560 GCF_001515625.1 Sinocyclocheilus rhinocerous
AATATATGAACTTACCTGTTTTAAATACTTTTATATTTAACATGTCCGTTTATGTCCACATATTTAGTGTTAAACTGTTGGTCTTTAAAATAAATCTACTTTTGATTTTCACCCTTGACTGCAGACCTTTTAGACTGATAACTTTCGGGTCGTAGTTGATCGTTTGCACGTGTTTCTAAGTCTGGCCGATTCAAACATTCAAGTGTTTTAAACCATTCACGCACATACAGAGCTGCGCGCACTCATTCAAAGCGCGCACAGAGAGCCACGTTTCAGACAATGCGCGTACACTAGGGATGTGCATCTCATGACTCAAGCCGGTACGATACGCATCTCGATGCATAGCCAACGATACGATACATTAAAGATACATATGAAGCAGCTACCGATGCGATGCGATATGATTCACCCCTGTTACGATGCAGTGCGATCCGATTTTGATTCGATTCAACACAATGCGATTGGATGCAATATGATGCAATGTAGAAAATATGATCACTTTTAATGCCTCGAGGCATGTTTCATAAAACAAGTTAACCAAATAAGCCAGGCTTATTTCA
>NW_015662994.1:0-1253 GCF_001515625.1 Sinocyclocheilus rhinocerous
AAAAATTAGTTTGCAATGTCCTAAGAGTAATGTTGTCGTAATATCGTAATATCTTTTCAATGTTAAGGGGTAACGTACTCCCTCATGACTGGTGTCAGTGCTATAAAGTGAAGCATCAGCTTCAGCTTTTCCCCGTCTTTTATACCAGCGTTTACCCCTCACGTCACTAGCTCCACCCTTGCGCCATAGCTCGTGATCGGAAGAGAAGATGAGTCGTTTTGAGGGGGAGGGGAGGTTAACGTTTTTGATTAAAGGGGTCATATGATGTTGCTAAAAAGAACATTATTTTGTGTATACGAGGGCACATGAATTAAAAAAAAAATAATGAAGTGTACGGATAAATTATTTATAATAAACACTACAGTATTCCATTAAAAAATAAGAATTTTCCATTTTGATTTCATGGTGACTTTAAAGTCACACCAGAGATGTTCAGCTGGGATTAGGACTTTGTGTTCTGCAGACCAGTCAAGTTCTTCCACACTGATTGAATCAATCTTTTTTTTTTTACCTTGCCTTATACACAGAGGCATTGTTGTGTTAGAATAGAAAAGGGTCCTGTCCAAACTATTGGTATAAAATTAGAAGCAGACAATTCCATGGAATATCATTATATACTTAAACATTAAGATTTGTTTGTATGGAAATTACTAAAGTAGTCAAACCTGTTCATTAGAAGGGGATGTCCCAATACTTTTGGTAATATAGTGTACAAGCCAACCTAGCTATTCAAAATCTTTGTCTGCAATTTAATAATATTGAACTATTACTTTTGCTATTGCTTTTGACCATTAGGTATCAGTAACATAATTCATTCAGAACCTGTTTTATGGACATAGACTTTCTGTACCACACTATTCTGCTGATATGGAATGAGTTTGACTACTTAATCAGTTATATTAATAGAAATGCTTCACTGGGGCAAACAAAAAAATCCTAAAATAATAAATAGGATACCCCACATTTCCAGCAGTATCCAACATTTCTCAATCATGATCTTACTCAGCTAAATGTGACTATTAGCTTAACAGCTGTATTCCTTGTTTGCTAGCTACCTATGCACATACAGCATACAATGTTAAAAACGTTCTACATTATGAACCTTAACCCAAAAACCTTTAGCTTACACCGTAGATAACTGTGACACTGCCTGTGGAAACCATAGACTGTAAAAAAACAAGTGGAAACCCAGATAAAGTATTTTTTTTAAACAGTGGATGAGTAATTCACTTCTTGATTTGCTTAATAAAAGC
>NW_015662995.1:0-142 GCF_001515625.1 Sinocyclocheilus rhinocerous
AAATAATAAAGTTACAATTACATAATATTTCTACTTCAATTTATTATTTTTAAATATTAACAATGGTGGCTGTCAAAAAATCTTGATGGATTTATTCAAACAAATTAAACATTGAAGAACAGTAAAATTTATAATGAATGTG
>NW_015662995.1:413-527 GCF_001515625.1 Sinocyclocheilus rhinocerous
TGGACAGAATTTGAAATCTGAGACTTTGTTTCATATTAAAAGTATCAAAGCACAAAGCTTATTGCGATGTATTGGATGGGAGGTGCCCTTCAATGTTCCGTCCATTAACTGAAA
>NW_015662996.1:0-1036 GCF_001515625.1 Sinocyclocheilus rhinocerous
AAAGACACAAGGTCACTTCACACTCACACCCTCTGGGGAGAAATTAATTTCTAGACTACATGGGGAGGTAAATAGCTGCATCTGTCGTGTTTTTGCAGGCGTGATAAACGGATGGAGACGGAGGGAGCCAAATGGTCCTGTTGGATGGCAGAAGTTGGCAGGGGTGGGTTGTCGGTTGCTTATGTCCCTAGTGGGTAAATGTCACAGGACCCTCAGTGAAACTCTGACTCATTATGTGCATGACTAGGGTTGGGTACCGTTCACATTTTAACCGATACGATACCATTATTGGTACCTGAATTTCGGTGCCGTTACCCAACGGTACCTTTTTTCGGTACTTTACTCTACCAATATATAGGGTTGGGTACCTTTTTACGGTACCTTTACTCTCTGTGTAATTACAAAAACATTTATTTCAGTGAAAAAATAAGTCCATCCAAAAGTCTTTCAACATTTTGAACAATAGGGCCCTACAAGCTTTTTCTTTCTTTCTTTTTTTTTTTTTTTCCTGAAATTCTTGTTTTATTTTTTCTGAAAATCAAATGAAGGCATTAAACATTTATTTTAATCAAATGAAAATTAAACCCTTTTATTTTTTGGCAAACAAACTGAGGTTTACTGTTGAAATTAATACATGGAAGAAAAATAATGTGAATATTTCTTTAAAACATTTTATAATAGGCTAATAATTGTATTATTTTTTTCTACAATTAAGTGATTAATCTAGCTAGTAGTAATATTTATTTTTATCATTTAATTGTTTTATTTAAATTTGATAGAAAATTGAATATTTAAAGATGTGCATTATACTTTACAAAAGTAATACAAGAGTAATATATTTCTGTTACATGTTAAACCGTACTTTTATTTTGACAGGTTGCCATGAAGTTTCTGTGTGTATACAGTATGATGATGCTTGTTTTCTCAAATGAAACGGTAAAATTCTCGCGAAGTGACTCTCACAGCAGCTCATGCCGTCATATAGTGAGATGCAGAGGCCAGAAATCACCGCGAGCGTCACGCGTGCTTCAGTATT
>NW_015662997.1:0-1799 GCF_001515625.1 Sinocyclocheilus rhinocerous
TCGCTCTGTGTTTTCTATTACACCGGCCTGAGCGAGCGGTCGAAGACACGCATTCCAGCGGGCGGTCCTAAAGAGGATTTCACCGCATTTGTGGAGTGGGTGCTGGTACACAACAACTCTGCGTTTACCATCGGCCCTGCAGAGGAGGACTTCGCCACCAGCCCCACTCCACCACTGCCAGAGACCAGCCCACCACCAGCGAACGACGCGACGGAGGTGTCGTACGTGCCCACCGCCGACCGAGGAGGTCAGCACGCCGCGATGGAGGAACCTGGACCGAGGACAAGGTCGGAGGTTACCATCGCCCCGGAGCCTGCTTCTCTGCAATGGTCTGACCAGGTGACCGAGCCGGCTTCACCGCTGAGTGCTGAGGGAGTGTTAGTGGAGCTCGGGGACGTGGAGGATTGCCCCACCCACACTCCTACCGCTTTGAGTGAGTACCAACTGGCCTCTGGTGGATATTATGAGGAACTTAAGGACATTTTTGAGAAGGATTTAATAGACGTTTTTGGTGAGGCTTTGCCCAATTCCCCAGTGTCTCCGCTGGTCCCGCTGGTCCCGTCCAGCTCTCCTGTGTCTCCCAAGTCCCCTGTGACTCTCAAACTCCCACACAGCCTCCCTCTCCCGCCTCCTCAGTCAGCCAGTTCCTCCGTTTCAGTTCAGCTGCTGTCCTCCAGCCCCTCAGCAGCCAGTATCAGTGATGTTCTGCCAAGTGTCTGCAGGCCAGCAGCTTCATCCAACCCTGTGGATCCCCTGTCTCCGCCTCCAGCCTCTGCGCCCCCTGCTCCACCTCGGCCTGTTGACACTTCGGCTCCTCCCTCCCTCGGCTCCACCGGGAACCATCGGCCTATACGGCTTCTCCGGGCTCCCTTGTCCCTCCGGCTCCGCCTTGGTCAGTTGTCGACCTGCCTGCACCTGCGGCTTCGGCTAGCTCCTCCTTCCCCCCGGCTCCGCCTTCATCCTCGGTCCCACCGCCTCAGCCTCTGGCCTCAGGATTTCCGGTTCCTCCTCAGATGCTCATCACCGCGGCTCTTTTGTCTATGATGCTCTTGTGCTTCTGCCTCATTTCTTTAATTGGTGTCATTGTTCATGTTAATCAACACCTGAGTTGCGTGTGAATTGGTATTTCCCTGATCTCTCTGATAATGAGTGCTGTAGTTCTGCTGATTGTTTTAGAACTAGAACTGCTCACATCCTTTACATACTGAGTTTCAGCTCGTGATCTGAGTGCTTTGTCTTCACCTGTAAGAACGGCCTCCTGAAATTTGAAGAAAACTACAGCAAAGTCCCTTTCAATGAAAGTCTGTTCACTCGGCGGCCATATTTGCAACGTCTCCAGGCAGCTCAAACGAGACCAAGTCCTATCTAAATGAATGGGGGAATCCTGAAATCTCAAAATTGAGGCATCTGATATATCTGAATGCCAACCTGCACTAAAGACTAAAGTGTCTTAATGTTAAGACTTTTGCCTTTATTTATTTGATTTGTTTGCTGTGGTTCTGTGTTCAATTGTTCAATTAAAGTTTTATTAAAATGTTAAATAATAGTAACTGTAATTTTTTTGTAACGAAAAAATGCATAAAAATAAGGCTATTATAAAAACACTGAATAAAAAATTGCTTACCAACACAAACCATTCACAATCGCTAAATTGGGCTAAAATAGAAGGCTCCAAGTGATACTAAATGAAGAGCCATTTGGGAGCCGTAAGAGCTAGCTCTTCTAAGGGAGCCGAGTCGAATCTTTGAAAAGATCCGGACTTCCCATCACTAGCCGGCGCCGCTGCTTCCGTGGCTTGC
>NW_015662998.1:0-96 GCF_001515625.1 Sinocyclocheilus rhinocerous
CCACGCCGTTCTCAAGCCCGCCGGCCGTTCCTCACTCAAGCCCACAGGCCGCTGCTCACTCTAGCCCGCCGTGTGTGATGCTGTGTGTTTCGTTGT
>NW_015662998.1:769-3602 GCF_001515625.1 Sinocyclocheilus rhinocerous
TCCGATCACCAATGCAGACATGGTTTTATGTTTGCGCGATGCAACGCAACGCGTAAAAAGACCGTGTAAGTCATTATAATCCATAATTATGTCCCCACTGGATTCAACGAATGCCTCTTTTATAATGGGTTTTCATGTTTTTGAATTATCGCTCCGGCCTGACAGGGCATCATCACAGTATGGTAGGGGCGTAACATTTCCGTCACACGCTTGAGGTATTCGGCCAATCATAATGCACTGGATAGCTGGCCAATCACAGCACACCTCGCTTTTTCAGACCGATGAGCTTTGTAAAAATCGACACGTTTCAGAAAGGCGGGGCATAGAGGAGAAACAATAATGTACAGTATGTGGAAAATAATGTTTTTTTAACCTTAAACCGCATAAACACATTTCATTACACCAAATACACAAAATAATGTTCTTTTTAGCAACATCATATGACCCCTTTAATAAAATAAAATAAAATAATAAAATATAAAATAAAATAACATTTATATTTGTCTCTTTTAGCACAAAACAGAAGAGCCACGTCATCCACCCTGAACCAGAATATCAAATTCAACACTGAAAGGTAGATATCCCATGCTGCTTTGTGGCCTGGGCGTGTTTTCTGCTTAGCAATAGAAAAGAGAGATTAATTAGAATTTGGTTAACAATGCCATGGCTTTCAGATTAATCCATCTGGCCTCTGACCTGCATTGAGCCCAAACGCTGCCTGGGAAAACGATGAGAAGCCGAAAGAGACTGGAATTGCTGTAATATCAAAATCATCCGCCATTCCTTGAGATAGTTAGAACACAAGAACTCTTAATTGGGGTCATCGGCACAAAAGTTAATTACCTTGCATGGTAATTAAGACCACCGAACACTATGCAACAAACAAGACGTCGCCTGGGAATCGGTACGCACACAGAAAACACATTCCTCCGACATATACAAAGAGCAGTGGGCTAAGTGAACACTAATCGGGCCGGACATCTCCCACACAAGCACGACTTAACACCCCTAAATAACATCACCCCGTGACACATTCTTCACTACACCCTCCCAGGAAAAGAATTCCACCAGAACCGGTCCTCCCGATCGATAATCCATGTCTGGGACACACACAAACCTGTGGACACGCTACATAAATAAATATGAACTCCATACCCTCCTCAGCCCCATTTCAGTCAAGCCAAAGGACAGAAAACAGACTTAGCTGCCGAGTCAAAGGTCGCCCAAGACTAAATTAGGGAGTCCCATGTGGATGAGGGAACAATTACCCTAAATCCTTCAGTGTCTCTCACACTCCCCTGTCAAAATGCTGCAAACAGTATAAAAGTGAGGAGCGCACCCCCTTTTAGACTTGTCAGATTGTATATAGTTTATAAACAGAGATGGGAGGGTCAAAGGTGTTGAGGTGAGAGGTCAGGGAGTAAGAAACGAGAAGATTGAGAGACGAAAACTCTCTAGCTGATGGATAACACTTGGCTTGGGAAGTGGCTCACTGAAAGCTGCAGGACCACACAAACACCAAGAGAGTTACAATCACAATGCTTTTCAATGCCTCACAGTCTCCTTATTGTGTAAGAAAGACCTGATCATAAGCCCTATTCGGACAGGAATGGTCAGGTAAATTATTCTTTTACTGATGTACTTTGAGATATTAATTCAGACCGAACAGGTCTTTGGGGGAAAAAAGGAGTGCAAACTGTTTACTGTTTTTTAGCTAATGTGTGTATTTTTTCCACAATGATTCTTCGTATTTATTTTGATCTTCGTTACTAAAGTTAAATTGCTTGTTGCACCACCCGATGCATTTTCATTATGAATTTACACTTTTTTTTTTCAAAACAAGTCTTGTTGTCCAAGTTTAAAAATAAAATAAAATGTTATAAAATTTAATAAAATTTAATTAAATAAAATTAAATAAAATTAAATTAAACCCTCTATAACATATATACAAGGGAAGAATCCCAATTCCATCCTAATCATTACATTAAATCCTCTGTAACTACACCTCAAACAGTGCTATAGACTGAAAGCAGGTAAACATCTTACAAAAACATTTTTTTATACTAGCTTAAGAAAACCTTGAGGCACATTACGGCACATTTAGCTCATAATTGTGCTCTGGGGATAAAAGCATCTGCCTGCTGTCTGGAACATTAGATGATGTGCTGCAATTTTTATTAATTTAAGAGCTCACTGTGCTTTCAGTCCTCTGTGATTACTGACACATTTGAGATAAACGTAACTCTGACGGAGTAACCTTCACCTCTAATTTCATTGTGTTGGTCTCTGGTCCTGTCTTAAGAGCGCTTAGAGTCCATGTTCAGATTCCATTAGCGAACTCAGGCATGTTCTGACAGTCTATTTGTCTGAGGATCACCTAGCAACGCTATTGTGTCGGTGCTCATTTGATGACCATTTCATTAGCTCAACAGAACCATGAGAAACATAAAATAGTTTGATTTTTGGCATGAAACCAAGTTGTCTTTCATTATATTTGCAGTATCATTTTATTTTTCAAATGAAGCATGAAATACAATGTGCACTGTTTGTGCAAATTCAAAACTGATGCATGAGATATTATGAGCTAACAATGATCTGTACAACATTTATTCATCTAGATTAAAGGTTTAAAGGTCTCTTTATGAGAGAGTCACTGAATCATTCACTCATCGATTTGTTCAAAAACACTGATTCATTTATTAATGAATCAAGTGACTCTCTTTATATGAATGAGCTCACTCAAATGATTTGTTCAAAAACAGACTCATTCATTAACAAATCAAGTGTCTGTCTTAAAGGGGTCATATGATGCGATTTCAAGTTGTCCTTTCTC
>NW_015662999.1:0-150 GCF_001515625.1 Sinocyclocheilus rhinocerous
AGTCACCGGCATGACAGGATGTGCAAAAGCCACTAAAAAAAAAACAGCTTTCTCACCCGAATTAAAGGGGATTTAGTTTGAATAAAATGCTAGTAGCAGGATTGTAAAATGAATAGATGTGATTATGATCATTTGATAAAATGAAGAGAG
>NW_015662999.1:271-491 GCF_001515625.1 Sinocyclocheilus rhinocerous
TGCTCGTTGTTGTATTTTAAAACACAATTGCAATGTTTTCAACTGACATTATGGCATTAAAAATAAAATGATCCCAAACGTAACTGTGTCGCGTGTGGCTGTGCTGTGCAGTCAGAGAACCGCTTCCATCGGCGCTGGCTGCTGCAGCAAAACACACTGTTGCTCACATGAAACCTTTTTATAATAGTATTATGACCAGTACTTTATTTGATCCTGCTGG
>NW_015663000.1:0-3003 GCF_001515625.1 Sinocyclocheilus rhinocerous
GTTGTGCACTCCTGTTGTAGATTAATAGTGTGGGCTAAGGTCAGGGCCAGCACTACTTTCCAGTCTTCAGTTGTTCTTCCTCTGTGAGGATCTTAGGGATTGTAGAAGATTTTTATTAATCAGAATTAGGGCTGTGCGATTTGGGGGAAAATATCTAATTGCGATTTTTTATTTTTGACAGATATTGCGATTGCGATTTTATTTGCGATTTTAAATTTGCAAAGTCAAGCTTCAGCTCAATATTGTCAATAATGTGCAGCACAGTATGGGTATCATTGCCCTGCTGAAAAAAAACAGTATGGGTTTCGTTACCCTGCTGAAAAAAACAATAGAAACTATCACAGAAATTCTTATAGTTTCCATTAAACCATTACAAAATTCCTTTTTGTTTTGGGCATTATTCCAATAGGAATTACTGTTGTTCTATTGGTTGCCATCTGCCAGATTACATCCCACCAATAGAATCCATCAAATACAAGTAGACACCATTATAGTTTACATTAAAACCAATACAATTCCCATTATAACCCTGAAATCCATTATTATCATTATAACCCTCCCAGTGTTTTGGGAGGGGTTCTATTTTAATTTTTTTCAGCAGGCAAGATTATAATGGCATAACTACTTTTACAGAATTAATTTAATGAATTTCACAGAAAATATTTGTTTATTTTTGATAAATGAACTATTTCTTTAGTCAATTATTAAAGTATTGCATATGTTACATAGGCTGATTTATCAATTTTTAAGTATTTGGGATTTTAAGAACAAGTGGAAAATGTGCTGAATGTTTCATTTCATCCAAGTGAAATTAGCAAAGCAGTTAGACTGAATTTACATTCGTTTTAAACGCGGAGCCAGGCGCGAGTCGACACAGGTTGCGTACGTGCGTCAAGCCTCATCCATACTGCCAGATGCGCTCGTGGAGACTTGCGGTGCAGAGCCAGGTGCGAGTATAAACGAGCATTACGAGACAGGCTGCGTGTGTGCGGCAAATGTGAACGGCTCATCCGTGACGCAGGATTCGCGCAGCGCGGGGCAGAGAGGAGCGAGTATGAGAAGCATTCACAGACACAGGCTGTGTGTGCGCTCTTCTGAATTGGGAATAGCCAACATGCATTATAAACTTATTTCAAATTAATCTGTTGGGGAGATAAAGTGTGTAAGATAACGTTCACCTACTAACAAAAACATCTAAGAATGTATCTTTTATTCTCCAGTACTGAAAACAGAACCGATAAGGGAGCTCTTGATATGCGCTGTGACGCAGCTCTTTTTTTACTCTTTTGTTCGTTGTCTGTCATTTCGAAGCTTAAAGTGCAGACGTTTTTCTTGGGTTTTAATTTGCCTAACTATCGATCTGACCCAGTAGACGCCATAATCCCACTCTGTATCTCTCCCGCTTTCTGTGTTTTTTTTTTTTTTAATGGTGGGCGTTTGCAGTTGGCTAGAGCAGTGCTGATTGGGGAGAACGGAGGTGCGCTCACTCTATAGGTTAGTAAGACTGCAACTCAAGGCTGGCAGTCATGCATATGCTCTGGAACAGAGTAATATCGCGTCCACATCGCAGGCTTTGAGATTAGCAAATCGCGATTGCGATTAGATTTTGATTAATCGCACAGCCCTAATCAGAATATTAATTAAACAAGTATAATCAATGTGAATATAGCATGTATGTAATCTACTATTATGATCATGTGTTTTCTGTATGTAAGGAGGCCTGCAGGAGAAGTAATCAAGTTATTCTGCTATTATGAACATGTTTCCTGAGTAAAATGTATACATTGTAATGGGGTAGAAGAACTATGTTGAACACACCTTGGGGAAAAACTGTATAAAAGAGTGTGCAGACAAAGACTCAGGAGATTCTCTGCAGAGTTTCTCGGCGACATTGTCTCTTACAATAAAGTCTATCTTCTGGCATCAAAACCTCAAGACTTTGAGAGTGATTTCTCACAGAAGCAGCTGAAGCCACCACAAATTGGCGTCACGAACAGGATTGGAAAGGGGCAAGCGGGTGAAGACAACTTTGGGCTGGCACGACGAACAACACTAACTCAGTGGCCACGAATAGAGGTAAGCAGTTTTTGCTTATATAATTAGTTAGTGTTGTTTGCCAGAGTTTCCCTGTAGTGGTAAGGACACTCAGAAAATGTTCCTCCAAAATGTAAAGAACAAAAATAAAAAGGTTTTGTAGGGTCAAAAATGATCAAAGACTTCTGCTTTCCTGTCCCAAACCTATCTTCAGTAACAAAAGGGCCATTTGGCATTCCTGAAGACACAGAGGTGCTGATAGTGATCAAGGCCTGTAGGCCAACATGTGTATACATCGGGGGTCTGCTAATTATCACACTCTTTCGCACAGTGGGTGAAGTTGTAATCTGCTGATTGGTCAGTTTGAATGTCTCACATTTGGTTTTTAGTCACATGGTCAAGAAAGGGATAAAAGAGGACTGTAACTGTTGCTCTGTCTCTTTCCTTTGCTCTTTTTCCTTTGCTGCCTCTCTCTTCTTGGGGCTCTGCCCTCTCTCTCTCTCAGGTAATATTTTACATACATGCTGGGTACAATTCATTGTTTATGTTTTACCACACAGTAAAAAACGCAGTGTCAATTTAACACTTAAAGTGTCGATTTTAACACTACTAAAGATCATATATGGTCCCAATCTGTCTAGTGTTAAAAGTACACCGTTCATAGTGTTGAATTTTTAGTGTTAATATAGCACCTTACAGTGTAGAAAAATTACACTCTGAGTGTAAAGTGTTACACTTGCTATTGTTGTTCAAATTTTACACTATGGGGTATTTAACACACCAGGGGCCTCATTTATAAAATGTGTGTATGCACAGATTTGATCTTAGAGTGTGCGTACGCTAAAATCCATGGCAACGTTCATAATTATAAAAACGGTCTTTGACATGGAAAAGTACTTACCGTCACGTCAGGGTCTGAGCAGACGTACAAACTTTTCCTTGTGGCAAAGTCAGAGTCCTGCAGCTATT
>NW_015663000.1:4711-5069 GCF_001515625.1 Sinocyclocheilus rhinocerous
TAACAGACATGATATTCAGCGCTGAGAACAAGCAACGTACAGATTACGCAGTTCACACTTAAGCCCATGGCGAATGTAAACTTTTTAAACGCGCTCTAATTTCAGTTTTGCATTAGACAACCTCAATCAAATGACTGGTAAATGTTCCGCGTTATGCCAGCTCTGTCTGCAGAAAGACTGCTCGTTTGCAGCGGGCGAGACAGACACTTCAACACGGTGTTATGCGTCACAAAAACGAAATTGTTAGCGCGTAATGTTTAACAGTCCCACTGTTACCGTTTCAAAGCATGGAAACTGCAAAATGCCACACTCCATGCTTTCAAAAACAAATATAAATTTACCATTTGATGAATTCTCT
>NW_015663001.1:0-166 GCF_001515625.1 Sinocyclocheilus rhinocerous
CTCCTAGTTTTTGCTGTCATGTTAGCGGGCCTCTTTGCTTATATAAGTCAATATTTCAGCGAATTTGGTTGATTTAATAAAATATTGCTTTAAACCTCGTCTTCATTCGAGACATTCACGTTACATTATTATATTATCCTAGCTTATATCAGATATAAGATACAAG
>NW_015663001.1:239-763 GCF_001515625.1 Sinocyclocheilus rhinocerous
TTTTCTTTTTATTAAATTGATAACAAAAAAAACAAACAAACAAAAAAAACAAACAAAAAAAAAAAACTTGCTATCTGCACCACGTTAGACTATCCAGAACTTAACACATTGCTTACCCCTCAACACTTCCTCATTTGTAAGTTGCTTCGGATAAAATCTCTGCTAAATCGTCTCATTTAAATGTTTTAAATGACCAAGTTACCTTGTTAACCAAAATATCATAACTGACTTGAGTGAAACTTATCTTAGGCGTGACCAATGTTTATGCCTGAGGACAACCCCACCCTGTACACCACGCAATGGGGTGAGGGTGGGTCCGATCGCTAAAACCAACAACGACTGGCCTGATAAACTCTGCAGTTGCGGCGCTGCGAACAATACCATGTTTGACAGTGCGGACGTTGGAGGTACTGCAAGATCTTGTTGTTCAAAAGTTGAACGTTATCTACATGGTTTGACAGAATCAGCTTCAAGAATCTAATTTGTCTGAGCCTGACGCACTATGCAATTTTTCTACTAATAAC
>NW_015663002.1:0-1234 GCF_001515625.1 Sinocyclocheilus rhinocerous
AAGACGACCGTGTTTTTTCAGATGTATTTCCAAGAAAAAAACATCTTATATTCGGGTCAATACGGTATATATTGGATATGTCAGCTATGCGGTAAGAGCATATGTACCACCTCCAATCAGGTGTTTCAAATGTCAAAAATATGTCTGTAAGGGAAAACAGCGATGTGCTAGATGTAGTGGTAACCATGAATATAGACAGTGTGAGCAAGGGGCACATTTAAAGTGCTGTAACTGTGGAGGCGAGCACAGTGCTGGCTTCGGGGGATGTGAGGTACATAGGAACGCTGTAAAAATTCAGAACGTCAGGATGCAAGAGGGAATATCGTATGCCGAGGCTGTTAAAAAGGTGAAACAGACAGAAGTTGGGCAAGGAAATGGTACAACGGTCCTAATGAACAAGAATAGTAGGCCATCTTCGCAACACAAATTAAATGAAGACTTTCTAAAAGTTGGAAAAGTTGAGTTCATGACTTTTCTAGCTGAGGTAATAAACTGTGCTGCACAAACTGAAAGCAGAACTGAGAGGATAAAAATCATAATCAAGGCAGCTGAAAAACATCTTCAGATTGAGGGAATCACTCTGGAACAAGTCAATGAAAAACTTAAGGGTCAAATAGCAGATACACAGGCATCATATGGAGGCTCTTAATGGTAATATCAGTTCTACAGTGGAATGCAAGGAGCTTAATCGCTAATGGGCAAGAATTTAAAAAGGTGATAGATGATAAAGAATTCAAACCACACGTAATATGCATTCAAGAGACATGGTTGAAATCACATTTAGATTTTGTAATACAAGGTTATATAATTATTCGAAGAAATAGACAGACAGATAATGGTGGAGGGGTGGCAATATTTGTTAAAAATGAAATTTCACATAGGATTATAGAAGTGAGTGATGAATATGAATCAATCATAGTAGAGGTGTTTTTAAGAGGACAGTGTATCACGGTGATTAATTTTTATAATCCTTGCAATAGACTTAGTATGGAAGTGTTAGAAAGTATATTGGGAATAGGTAATCAAAAAGTGATATGGTGTGGGGATTTTAATGCGCACAGTACTCTTTGGGGAAGTGATAACACTGATCATAATGGTATGATAATAGAAGAAATGCTGGATTTGAAGGGTCTGGTGTGTATGAATGATGGTAGAGCTACTAGAATTGATTTGGCTCGGGGTAGCTGTTCGTATATTGATCTAACAATGGTGTCAGAATGTCTAGCAGGGGTAT
>NW_015663002.1:1414-1581 GCF_001515625.1 Sinocyclocheilus rhinocerous
ATCATGTGTCATTCACCGGTGAGAAAACTTTAAAAGTACTACAATACCAGGAAGAAATATCGGGTTGTTGATGTTTGCCTGCCATCCCCTCTGTCTGCACAGCGTGCGTGAATGCGCTGATTACGTATCCTGTCTGCGCGAACTGGGTGCGCAGAGGTATGATAATA
>NW_015663003.1:0-334 GCF_001515625.1 Sinocyclocheilus rhinocerous
CAAACACTCACAAACTCTCACAAACATTCACAAACACTCACAAACACACACACTCACAAACACAAACACTCACAAACACACACAAACACTCACAAACACTCATAAACTCTCACAATCACAAACACTCATAAACTCTCACAAACACTCACAAACTCTCACAAACACTCACAAACACTCACAAACACACACACTCACAAACACTCACAAACAATCACAAACACTCATAAACTCTCACAAACACAAACAAACACTCACAAACACAAACACTCATAAACTCTCACAAACACAAACAAACACTCACAAACACAAACACTCATAAACTCTCACAAACACA
>NW_015663003.1:728-984 GCF_001515625.1 Sinocyclocheilus rhinocerous
AAAACTCACAAACACAAACACTCACAAACACTCACAAACACAAACACTCACAATCACAAACACTCACAATCACAAACACTCACAAACAAACTCTCACAAACACAAACAAACACTCACAAACACAAACCCTCACAAACACAAACCCACACAAACAAACACAAACACTCACAAACAATCACAAACACAAACCCTCACAATCACAAACACTCGTAAACACAAACACTCACAAAAACTCACAAACACAAAAACTCACAAA
>NW_015663004.1:0-532 GCF_001515625.1 Sinocyclocheilus rhinocerous
GTGCTTTTGCTTTCGCACTGAAACGCACAGCGTCTCCCTGACATGCTGCATCAACACTAGTGCTGTTCCTGAAACCACGCCTTCTTTCTTTGCGTGCACATTTGGGCTGCATTATGCTAATATTTCCACATAGTGACCTAGATATGTGGGGGCGTGTTAGAACGAGCCGTTTTAGGTAGGTGTGGCTGACTGCGTGTTAGAACGAGGCGTTTTAGGTAGGTGTGGCTGACTCTTAACTTTTATAAAGAATATCTCTTTGGATTTGAGACTTTAGTCTTTTCAACTTTACAGATCTTCTTTATGCACCAAGAGCTTGTAACACTCCAAAGAGAAAGGAAAACTTGAAATCGCATCATATGACCCCTTTAATGTGAAAAGAGCTATATACAGTATATATATATATAAATCCACATTTATTTGAAAATATTTCTCTAGTATTCTGATGTTGGTCAGAAAAAATGTTTTGTAGAAAAACAAAATACAAAGTATTTCTAGATAATGTTTATTAATATGTTCAATTATTTAGTAATAT
>NW_015663005.1:0-256 GCF_001515625.1 Sinocyclocheilus rhinocerous
ACCCCTGAAAAGGGAAACTCAGTGTTTTCGGTTCCAATAAAAGACTAAACTAAACCTATCGGTAAGTTACCATAGTAACTTACTCTGTGAACCTAACCTGGTCAGGAGCAGATTTTCTTCGGTAAACCCAGAGTTTGTTTTGGTCTCCTCCCCCTTTTTAAAGCGCAAGCGATGCTTAAATACCTCATTCATTCATTCATGCTGCAAAAATGCTTTTCTTACTGAGTATTTCTGTCTTATTTCAAGTACAAATATC
>NW_015663005.1:395-710 GCF_001515625.1 Sinocyclocheilus rhinocerous
AAACAAGTAAAATTATCTGCCAGTGGGGTAAGAAAAATAATCTTAATGCTAATGGAAACAATATTATTTTCTCACCGGACCACTTTTATTTTCATCATGCAGACACGGTAAATGTGACAAAAATGGCATGTCTTTTTACACGGGATCCTGTAGATGAGGAAGCTGCATTAATTTGTGGGGAGTTACATTTACATCAGGAGAGGAATTTATTTTACTTTATTTTATTTTGCCATATCCACATGCATATTTATTTGAGCGGTACCACTTTTAAATGCCGTTCACTTGATAACATCTTGCTGCAACCTCTGGAAGTAA
>NW_015663005.1:825-946 GCF_001515625.1 Sinocyclocheilus rhinocerous
AAATGAAGCTGATTACTGTATGGAATGGAAGGATGCCAGATGGAAGGGTAGTGCAATATATCTATGCCGTAACACGGCTGTTAAATAAACACAAATTATTCACAATTTATTTGGTCATCTT
>NW_015663006.1:0-115 GCF_001515625.1 Sinocyclocheilus rhinocerous
ACTTCACAGACCTTTGTGTAAACAAAGAACTGCGTGTAGCCAATGGTAACGCTTTAGAAGCCGCACAGGCATTTAAGCTAAGCCCTTTACCTCAACTGCTAGCTGTTAGCATCTG
>NW_015663006.1:177-546 GCF_001515625.1 Sinocyclocheilus rhinocerous
TGTAAAGTGTAACTTTCAAACCACTCCTCTCTCTCTCTCTCTCTCCCCCCTCACTCCTGGTTTCATTTCCGGTTTATGCTATCACCTTCTCTTTGGATTCAGTTAGGTCGGTCCCTCCCCACATACTTTGGTTTTACTTGTGTTATTTTTATTTTGTTTGACTTTATCCTCTCTTTGATTTTATTTTCATTAATTTTCCTTTGTTTAGCTTGAATGTACCAATTCAGTTAAGCTGATTTTAATTCAATCTATTTTTCCTTTTAGTTTCCTACAGCTATTAGGACCTTTATCGTTTTACTTTTACCTTATTTTAGTTTATTTGTTCCATCATCATCCTCCCTCTTTGTATAGGATTACAGTAGTTTTAGC
>NW_015663007.1:0-957 GCF_001515625.1 Sinocyclocheilus rhinocerous
AGGCTAAAGAACACTTACACAAGGATGTGTGTGCAGCAGAGAAAAAAAAAGTCTTCTTTACTTGAATGGTTTAAAATCACATTGAAAGTGTAGTTTGTTATAATAACAAAGGTGGACTCCAGGCACATTTTCGGTAGGACAAAATAAAAGAGCATTTTATTTAAAATGTTAACCCATACCTAGGCTTGGGACTCCAAAATCTATTCCAATTCTGGAATAGGATGCTTAAGGTCAGGAATCTTCTACTTGTTATAAAATTAAAATTTTTATTCCTCTTATTGATTTCTTTGTGCGCATGTTAATATGACTTTAAACCATTCAAGCACAAGCAGACTCATGCTCTGTTTTCTGTACTGCACACATAGGGGCGTAGCCATCATTTCAGAAATGAGGAGGACAGAAATGTAAAAAATAAATAAATAAATAACTTTTGACTTTTGTCTGAATGACAGGCTTTATTTTTCTTATGTCTTTTAATTGCTAAGAAATCAAATACACTGCTGGGCGATAACCAATCATTTGTATTCTATAATATTTTTTTCTGTGTTTTCCTAATGACAATTTTAGGATTGGCTTATACAAACAAATAATAAGGCAGAATAGTTTCTATATTGTAATAAATGTTATGTCAATTAGCACTGCATTATTCATATACTATATTTATTACCTAGAAATGACCTGAAATTGCCTCTTTTTTTAGCTACAACCATAGCTGGTTGCCTTTGTCCATATTAGGGATTTCCTGCACGTCATAAATTATTACTTCTACTAGGCCATTTTGGACTTTCTGCATGACGGCGCCCTCCGGCTTCGAGTATGAATTAAACATGCACTGCATGAGAGTGTTTAGTGCTTCGTAATGTCAGAGCCGGCCCAAGGCATAAGCACACCAAGTGAGAGTGTTTAGTGCTACGTGATGTTCACATCGTCTCGTTTTGGATATGAATAAATCGTCCG
>NW_015663008.1:0-232 GCF_001515625.1 Sinocyclocheilus rhinocerous
CATTTGTGATCGGAGAAACGACAAACAAGCGCTACTCTACACTGCATCAGTGGCAAATCCTTGAAATATGAAAGCGTACTTACAGGCTGTGAGTCAGCATTATTTGTCAGAACACCGGCATTGTAGGCTACTCTCCCAGGAAACAGTCCTCGTCCTCCGTAAAATGCTTTGCTCACATCTGAATATTTGGGTTGAAGTGTTCTGGAACAGTGTTGTAAATACAACTTAACCA
>NW_015663008.1:349-542 GCF_001515625.1 Sinocyclocheilus rhinocerous
ATTTCACAACGAAATACACAGCGTCTCCACGACATGGCGGCGGCGGCGGCGGCAGCAACAATACTACAGCGAGAATCAAGATACACCTCCTTTCTTTGCGTGAACATTTGGGCGGTGTTATCCAAATCTTCCCACACGGTGACGTAGACGTGTTTAAATGAGGCGTTTTAGGAGGGCGTGGACAAGTCTTAAC
>NW_015663009.1:0-225 GCF_001515625.1 Sinocyclocheilus rhinocerous
GAACTATCACTGTACTATCACTGTACTATCACTGTACTATCACTGTAGAGCAGTGCTTCTCAAAGTCCGGCCCGAGCAGCAACCTCCCGCTCTCTCTCGTGAAGCCAACACGGAAGTGACTTAAACTGTAATTCATCGACTGGCCGCTAGAGGCTGGCTGCAAAAGGGAGTCAGTCTCATAGGCTCCCCATGTTAAAATGCCCAACTTTACAGCAGAAAAAAACA
>NW_015663009.1:3850-15247 GCF_001515625.1 Sinocyclocheilus rhinocerous
CGTCGTCTTCTTCTTCTTGCTTTACGGCGGATCGCAGACTTGTAAGTGCATTACCACCACCTATTTCTCAAATGGACCATTGACACTCTATCTACAATCTCAATTAGGAGTGTCAATGGTCCAAGACGCGTCACGCCCCGGCTGTTGAGAACACACTCAGGACAGTTACGACATTGCAGTGAATCAGAGGTAAAAAACGATTGTCACGAGCCGCAGGGTTTAGTTTGTGTATGTTTTTTTGACTCTCAAAGCCGTGATTCCCATTCACTTTCATTATATGACTGACAGACTGCAACGGTTTGAGTTAAAAATCTCAGTTTGTGTTCTACTGAAGAAACAAAGTCACCTACATCTGGGATGCCCTGGGGGTAAGCAGATAAACATCACATTTTCATTTTTGGGTGAACTATCCATTTAAATTAATTGTTTTGACACTTTTGCACTTTATTTTTTCAAAAAAATAATGTTTATTTGTTATGTATGTTTAATAAAGACAAGTTTTGTAATAACTAATTGTTCCGGTCCGGACCTTTGCCACTGATGAAAATTCAGATTTGGACCTTTGAATGTAGACTTTGAGAACCCCTGCTATAGAGTATCAATATAGAGATGTTACTGTCTGTGTCACAGCCTGCAGACCCACAGGACAGTCTCAGTGAGGAGGAGGAGGAGGATGAAGATGCAGAGGCGGCTCTGAAGAAGGAAGTGTCTCAGATACAGTCGTCTATGAAGACGCATCAGCAGAGGTTTAGTGCGGTGGACAGCGGAGCTCATAATGTTGTGTTCATTCGCACTCATGGAGTCGGTGAGAGAATCAGATCATGAGCTCCAACAGAACACCTCAGATTCAGATCATAACCTCCCTCTCTCTCTCTCTCACTCTCTCTCTCTGTCTCTCTCTGTCTCACTCTCTCTCTCTCTCTCTCAGACCCAGAGCAGCTAGTCCATCACATTCTGTCAGACCTCTATCAGACGAAGAAGAGGAAGTCGCGTGTGATCCTGCGCATGCTGCCGGAACAAAAACTGGTATCTCAATAATTATAAATTACAATGTTTTGATGTGTTTATATTTTATTTTATAATTTGAACTGGTTTTTTTTTTTTTTTGTAAAGCGTATTGAGAATTTTTTTTTAATAATGCAAAATACATGATAAAGTTAATTGTAAGTAGTAACAGAAGCAGTAGCGAAACACCGTCAGTTTTCTTCCTGAAGTCAGTGGAGTGTTCTGTTCCTGATGATCGCTCGTCACGTGATGTTGATTGTTAATAACAGACAGCGGCGGTGTGTGTGTGAAGTGCTGCAGTACCGGCGGCGCTCGGCAGGCGGCAGTGCTCCGGCGCTCACTCACAGCAGCGGAAGCGGCGGCGCAGCGCGCTGAGTTCGGCGACAGTAATGATGATGATGATGATGATGGACCCGCTGGACGCGGTTCTGGACGAGGTGGCGCTGGAGGGTTTGGACGGCATCAGCATTCAGACCCTCTGGCTGCGGCTGCGGAGTCGACAGCCCGAGTTCGGTCTGAATCTGGACCCGCTCAGTCAGCAGTTCATCTGGAGCTGCTTGATCCGAACCGCGGAGATCCGCTTCTACCTGCTGCCGGAGAACCGGAGAGCCGTGACTCTACACGACCGGTACCGCTCTTTACTGCAGTACACACTCTGACCATCACCTACAGTACACACCGAGTGATCGCTGCAGTAACACTGTAAATACTGAGGAGAAGTTCTGCAGCTGTAGTGCTGAAGTAAACAGATGTCTGAAATAGAAACTAAGCACATTTCCTAGTTCAGAGCTGTTTTGAAGATGAAGAACAATTGTGTGTACCATCTAGCATTAATATAATTAGTATTATTAATAATTATGTTGTTCGCAGGTCATATTGACCCCCAAAAATAGTAAATAGCAACACAATTATGATGTAAATTAAGTTGTAATTACTGTAAACATCATCATATTATTAATTAATATTATTTACAAAAAAAATAAAAAATATGAAATACAATAGATGTTTTTAGAAGTTGTTAAGTGTATGTTGTTGTGTGTGTGGAGGTTTGTGGAGGTGGACCGGGACACGGGGATCCAGGAGCTGTAAATACAATAGATGTTTTTAGAAGTTGTTAAGTGTATGTTGTTGTGTGTGGAGGTTTGTGGAGGTGGACCGGGACACGGGGATCCAGGAGCTGCGAGAGCTGCGAGAGGCCGAGCCGCTGGAGGTGTACCCGGTGAGCGTGGTGACGGGTGCGGCCGGGGTCCAGGGCTCCTGTCTGCTCTTCAGAGAGCGTGTGGATGTGAGCGAGCAGACCCGGAGCGCTGAGCTGACTCTGGAGCAGGTGCAGAGCCGGTGAGAGCCAGGGCTGAGCCATACTCACACAGCACATCACATCAGACCCATCACACCGTGTGTGCTGACTCCTGAAGTGTGTGACATTCTGTGCGGTGGTCTGCTCACACTGAGAGAAATTCATCTTTCCCAATAAGTATAAACTGATTTTTACATTTTATGGGCATTTTTACCTTTTTACCAAATTCTTACATTTGATCAGTCAATTAGAATAAGACATTTGGGCTGTTACCGAGCAAATTAAATCAGTATCAGTAAAATGTATCTTTGTAATGCAGAGGAAACACAGAAGCTGCATCTGAAGAGGCGTTTAGATGCATTTACACCAGGGTTCCTCAATTAGTTTTATTATATATATATTATATTATAACAAAGATATCACTCACTCAAAACTGTTCAGTCCATTCACATCTGAATCATCTATTTTTCGTGTCCACTTTTCTTTTCTACACACTCGGCATGTTTTTGCGGTCACGTCGTATCTACACTGGACAAAGCATTGCAGATCATTTGAACGTTGTGTCAGTACGTTATAAACAGAAGGAGTCAGCGGTTTACTGTCGGGGATTTGTCGTGTCGCGCCGCAAGACAGCATCACTGATTATAACCAGTTCTTGTATTTTATTGCACCGCTCGCGTCCGGTGTAGAAACGATGTAAGTTAATGTAGCTTTCTGATGCTGCGTTTGAATTTTCATGCCACATTATTTGAAACTAGCGCGGGCCGGACTTTTTTCTCTCACGGGCCGGATGTGGCCGCGGGCCGCCTATTGAGGAACCCTGGTTTACACACTGTTTAGTGCAGGACATGAATGCATTTAACCTGCAGTTACACATGCATAAATAATGTTTTGATATTTTAAACATAAAAAGTTAAATACTGATATTTGAAATTATTTGAATAATAAAAGATACTTTAAATGTGAAATTAAAACCGCCAATAGGTGGCAGCAAGTCACTGTTAACAAGTGAGTCATTGCAATTGAACCGAATCATTTAAACGCTTGATTCATTCAGAAACAAAACAGCGTTATGTTGCTCAGAGACGCAAAACGGCGCTGTAGCTGTACAGCAAAAACAGGCAATATGGCGTCTAAAACGTAAGTCTCTTATTTAACTTTTTGTTTATTGAAATGTTGTAAAAAATCTATATCACATTTGTAATTATGGTAATTTTTGGAGATAAAAACAGCACTCTTCATGTGTAATTGATTAACTATATGAAGTGGAATAAATATATACATTTTCTGCCCCCATGTCTTGAATTTTGTGATCATTCTGAATGTGTTAGACTGAATCATGCAGTGACAGAACACGCTCTAAATGCGCACTAGTCTGGACTTGACGTAATGTGTGCACTCTGTAGGGCTGTTTTGAACGGTTTTTGCGAAATACTCAACAATGTCAATCAAATCACACATCGTTAAAACAAGCATTACAATATAATGTCAGACGATATGATCGCAGCCCCCTGCGCTGTCGTCTCTGTGTCCTGCAGGTGGGGCGAGCGGCTGGTGCTGGTGGCGTCTCAGGAGCGGCGCTATAGAGCTCTGATCGGAGCCGAGGGAGACCCCGAGCTCAAGCTGCCCGACCCGTGCTACTGCATCCTGGAGAGACTGGGCCGCGCTCGCTGGCAGGGGGAGCTGCAGAGAGACCTGCACACTCGCATCTTCAGGTGACACACTATACACACTCTCACTCACACTATACACACACACTCACTCACGCATCTTCAGGTGACACACACACATGTTTGTTTTGCTATCTTATTGAGGACATTGCATAGACTTTCAGTGGTTTTCTATCAGGTTAATGATTTTTTCTATCCCCTAACTCGACCCATTGTGTGATTGGTCAGAATGGATGCGGGGAAGATGCATTACCTGAGGAGGACTCTGGACAGGAATGGGCTGATCACGCTGCAGTCACACGTGGCTCGCCTGCCGTCTGGAGCACAACAACACTCCCTGCTGCTGCTGCTCAAGCGCTTCCACGTAGACAGGTGAACACACACTCACGCACGCACACACGCACACACACACACACACACTCACACACTCTCACACACACACACTCTCTCACACACACTCACACTCTCTCTCTCTCACACACACTCACTCTCTCTCTCTCACACACACTCACTCTCTCTCTCTCACACACACTCACTCTCTCTCTCTCACACACACTCACTCTCTCTCTCTCACACACACTCACTCTCTCTCTCTCACACACACTCACTCTCTCTCTCTCACACACACTCACTCTCTCTCTCTCACACACACTCACTCTCTCTCTCTCACACACACTCACTCTCTCTCTCTCACACACACTCACTCTCTCTCTCTCACACACACTCACTCTCTCTCTCTCACACACACTCACTCTCTCTCTCTCACACACACTCACTCTCTCTCTCTCACACACACTCACTCTCTCTCTCTCACACACACTCACTCTCTCTCTCTCACACACACTCACTCTCTCTCTCTCACACACACTCACTCTCTCTCTCTCACACACACTCACTCTCTCTCTCTCACACACACTCACTCTCTCTCTCTCACACACACTCACTCTCTCTCTCTCACACACACTCACTCTCTCTCTCTCACACACACTCACTCTCTCTCTCTCACACACACTCACTCTCTCTCTCTCACACACACTCACTCTCTCTCTCTCACACACACTCACTCTCTCTCTCTCACACACACTCACTCTCTCTCTCTCACACACACTCACTCTCTCTCTCTCACACACACTCACTCTCTCTCTCTCACACACACTCACTCTCTCTCTCTCACACACACTCACTCTCTCTCTCTCACACACACTCACTCTCTCTCTCTCACACACACTCACTCTCTCTCTCTCACACACACTCACTCTCTCTCTCTCACACACACTCACTCTCTCTCTCTCACACACACTCACTCTCTCTCTCTCACACACACTCACTCTCTCTCTCTCACACACACTCACTCTCTCTCTCTCACACACACTCACTCTCTCTCTCTCACACACACTCACTCTCTCTCTCTCACACACACTCACTCTCTCTCACACGCGCACACACACTCACTCTCTCACACGCGCACACTCACTCTCTCACACGCGCGCACACACACTCACTCTCACACTCACTCTCTCACACGCGCGCACACACACTCACTCTCTCACACGCGCGCACACACACTCATTCTCTCACATGCGCACACACACACTCACTCTCTCACACGCGCACACACACACACGCACACGCATGCTACGCTGATGTGATGCGGCTCACTGACCGGCTGTGTGTGTGTGTGTCAGGAGGAGTAAGTATGATATCCTGATGGAGTCCACGTCTAACTTCCTCTCTGAGCTGCCTGACAAGACCGGCATCATGATGAAGATCCGGGAGCAGCTGGTGACCACCGTATTATCCTTAATCTTATAGTTACTGTCATATTTACAGATAACTATAATGTTAACAGTGATGATGTCTGCAGCGGTAATGAGACGATGATGGTGATGATGTGGTAATGTTGCATGTTGTTGTGTGTAGCGTGTGAGCGAGCGCACCTTTAAGCGCGTGTATCAGTACATGATGGCTGCTAAGATGGTGAGCGTGGTGAGGATTCCTCTGAAGGAGCTCGACCCCGGCGGAGGCCCCTTCAAAACGCTTCGAGGTCAGAGGTCGCACCGCAGTCTAGCTCGTCTGATTGGAGCAGGCGCAGCGCTGTGAGCTGATGGGCTCGTGTGATTGGTTGTTAGGCACTGACGTGTTCGTGCGCTGTCTGAAGCTGCTGAAACCGTACGGACAGAAGGAGGTGGAGGAGGAGGAGGACGAGGAGAACAACGATGAAGACGGAGATGTGTGCGCCAGGAGGAGCGTCCTCAGCGAGCCGCGCATCATCGAGCGAGACATGCTCACGCAGGCCTACGACATCGGTCAGACATCGCTCGCTACTCACGCTTCTCTCGCTGCATACTGCAGCCTTCAGGCCATAACGATAATAACTATAACGATCAGTATAATGACGGCTATAACCTTAACGATAACTATAATAATAATGATGATGATAACCATAAAGATAATGATACCTATAACGACAGCTAATGAAAACTATAATGTAGTTCTGTCAACTGATTAATCGCGATTAATCGCATCCAAAAAAGTTTTTGTGGTAACACTTTATTTTTAGTTGTCCTTGTTACAAGTTACATGTACTTACTATTATAATAACAATAAATTATGCATAATTACATGCAAGTAACTCTAAACCAAACCCTAATCCGGACCCTAACCATATAGTAAGTACATGTAGTTAATTAATATTACTCAGTATTTAATTGTATAATTAAAAGGCTGCCACTAACGACTATTTTTATTTCGATTAATCTATCGACTAATTTATCGATGAATCTAAACGATTAATTTCCCGAACAAAAAAATCAACAATTTTACTTACGAATATTTTATTAAACCAAATGAAATCCAAATTTCTATGAAATCCTTTTTTTAAAGCAAAAGTAAAGTGTAACATAAAATGCAAGCAGCAAGTGTCCATCTCATAGTCCAAATCACTGAAATCAGAGTTCAGTATTATAGTGTAAGAATGGCAACATGTCCACGTGTTCTAGTCTACTAATATAAAAATTATAAGCAAAAGACGCGAGCAAAATGAAGTCGAGGATTTGTAAAAATCGAATAGTCGAATAAAATCGACGAATCGTGACAGCCCTAATATAATTACACTGTAACAAGGACACCTTAAAATAAAGTGTAACCGATGTTAACAGTAGTGATAACTGTAACAATAACTATAATGTTAACTATAATACCTATAACTATAACAATGTTAACAATAACTATAACAATAACTATAACAGTAACTATGTTAGTGATAATACCTATAACGATAACTGTCATGTTAATGATAATACTTATGACTATAATGATGTTAACTATAACGGTTAACAATAACATCTATAATGATAACTATATTATTAACAAATTTAAGTTATAGTGATAATGAAAACTATAATTATAAATGTAACAAGAACTTTAATAATAACTATAATGATAACTTTAATTGTAGCATTAACTCTAATAACTATGTTAATGAAAGATCGATATCATGAACATTATAGTTATCGTTATAGGCGTTGTTAGAGTTACCATTATCATTATTGTTAACCGTGATGATAACTATAGTAATGACTTTACTGCTAATGGAAACTGTATTAGCGTGCACACCATGGACCACCATGTGTTTATTGTAAGCGCAGGCTGCGGTTTTGTCGCTATCGTTATAGTTCTCTAGAGTTTGAGAGATGGTTCTAGCTCTACGGTGACACCAGTGGGCGTGTCTTTGTGTGATGTGTGCGCTGTGATTGGCTGCTGCAGTGGTGTCGACCGGGACCAGAGGGATCTCTCAGTCGGCGCTGCGAGGACGACTCAACCTCGGGAAGCTGGAGGGACGCATGATCTGCAGATTACTGGAGCGAATCGGCATGATCAAGGTAACAGACGCGCGGATCTCACACACTTCCCCACAGCGTGAAGCAGGCATTTATCACTAGTGAGGAGAGCGAGTCCAGCTGACGGACAAGAAGAGGGAGCTGAGACAGACAAGACCATAGCAGATGAGTTAGTTTAGAAACCAAATGCAAAAGCACCTGTTTGCCAATATTTTGGAAAACCTGTTGACTTTTGCCGTTCATCTATAGTGATTTTGGAAGTTTTTTTAGACATCCGTTTCTTATTTAATTGGTTCCTCAGTGTTTGATTTTTACTTTATTTAAACTTTGTGTACTTTATTTATTTTATTTGACATCAAGGTGTATGCCGTGTATGCCTCCAAGCTTTCTTACTTGTTTTGCTAATACGCGTTCTACATTTCTTATTTATTATTTTCCACAGTGTTTACTTATTTTCAGTTTTGTACCTCTTTAAACTTTGTGTAAGATATTTGTGATTTTATATTGGACATTTTTATTTGTTGTGTTAAAGTTCTATGATTTTATATGTAGGTTAAGTGAGTTGGACGTTGTATTTTGTTGTTGCTTCGCTTCGCCGCTATTTTGAAAGTGAAAGTAAAATTCGCACTGTGCTTTAAGCTATTTAAAAGCAAGGGAAAGAGGGAAAACACAAACAAACTAAAAACGAACAATCGCTTTTACGCCGAATTGCCGCTAATTTGAAAGTGAAAAGAAAATGCGCATGCCATTTTTGCAAGCTATTTAAAAGCGAAGGAAAGCGAGGAAAAGACGGAAAACATAAATGAACTGAAAACAAAAAATTGCTTTACGTTAAATTGCCACTAATTTGTAAGTGAAAGTAAAAGTGTTTGTGTGTGTTTTTGTGTGTGTGTGTGTGTGTGTTTTTGTGTGTGTGTGTGTGTGTGTGTGTGTGCGTGTCTCTGTGTGTGTGTGTGTGTGTGTGTGTGTGTGTGTGTGTGCGTGTATCTCAGGGCTTCATGGAGGACGAGGGCCGGCAGAGAACCACCAAGTACATCAGCAAGCTGTTTGTGGAGCAGAGTCAGCTCAACCAGCAGTTCACTAAAGAGCGGCAGCGCAGCCAGCACCTGCGCGTCACACACCTCTCCGAACCCGAGCCCCAGAGCCGAGCGGAGCCGGGGCCCCCCGCCGGGGCCCCTGAGCAGCAAGTGAAGAAAGCGCCGCAGAAAACACACATACCCAAGCAGCTCAAACAGCCCAAACTCAGCTTCAGCAAACAGGCCACGCCCCCCAAAAGTGAGTGACCAATCACGGCTCGTGTGCGTTTTAACGGATGTGATGTTGGTTTTGATCCGTGCTTGTGTCCTTCAGAGAAGTCCTCGGCGCGAGTGGGTGGGGCTAAAGCCTCTCAGAAGGCTGAGGCTGCTGACTCCGCCCCCAGCACGAGCGCCAGCCAATCACAGCAGCCGGAGGATACGCAGCCGGTGATTGTGGAGGTGCTGACGGAGGTCAGTGTGAGTCTGTGAGAACGCTAACGATGATTGTAATGTTAACAATAATGTTAATAAAGATAGATGATAACTGACAGTGACTGTAACAATAACAGAAACTATAACAATAACTATAACTATAATGTGAATAATAACTATTGTGATAACTGTAATGTTAACAATAACCATAACCTTGATAATGATGATGTTAGTGATAGTGATGATAACTCGTGTGTGTGTGAGTTTTGCTGAGCAGGTTTGTTGTTTCCGCGAGACTGACGGTGTGTTTCTCAGCAGAAGTGGAAGAAGGCGGAGGTTCACGAGACGTATCGCCTGCTGAAACGCAAGAACATGATCATCGAGGCGGTGCGCTGCAGCAAGATCATCGAGGGCTTTTACACGTAAGAATCTCGCTCGCGTGCTCTCACCGCTGGGGACACGGCAGATGAACAGACGTGTGTGTGTGTGTGTGTCAGGCTGCAGAAGCTGCTGACGGAGGAGGAGAAGAAGGACGGCATCAGCACCAAAGTGTGTAAGAAGAGCGTGGTGAGGCTGATCCGCTCGCTGTCTCGAGAGGGGCTTCTCAAACTCTACAGGACCATCGTCATACAGGACGGAGTGCAGAAGAAGGTGCTCGCACACACACACACATACACACACACACACACACACACACACACCACATATACACACACACAAGACATCACACACACATACACAAGACATCATACTCACACACACACACACTCACACACACACACTCACTCACACACACACACACACACAGCACACACAGCACTGATACACACGTGTGTGTTATGAACGCTCAGGTGGAGTTCGTGGTTCACCCGTCTGTGACGCCTGATGACCCGCTGCTCAAAAGTGCTATAGAGCAGATCCGCCTGCGCATGTCCAGCTCTGCCTCGGCCGCCCGGTGAGAGACAGCATTACCCACAATCCCCCACTCTCACATACACCACTTAATGTAGATTAATACCTTTATTCATCTAGGATGCATTAAATTGATCAAAAGTGACAGCATATTAGAATGATTTCTGAAGATCATGTGACACTGAAGACTGGAGTAATGATGCTGAAAATACAGCTGCGCATCACAGAAATAAATTACAGTTTAACAGATATTCACACAGAAAACAGCTGTTTTAAATTGTAATAATGTTTCAGAAATTTTACAGTATTTTTGATGAAATTAAGCAGCCTTGCTGAGCAGGAGAGACTCTTCAGGAGCATTAACTGACTGAGTGCTCGCTGTGTTTCTGGTCAGCGCTGAGCCTCAGCCGGAGAAGCCGAAGCCCAGCGCTCCGGAGGGGAAGGAGAGTAAAGCGTCGCGAGCGTCTCAGAGCAGCGGCCTGAAGAAAGTGTCCGAGCAGATGGGCGTCAAAACGCTGAAGTCCTTCAAGCCGGTGCTGGGTACGGAGCTGAGCTGACCGCCGCAGACTAAACTACACTCTCGTCCATCGCTCCGTAACTCCAGCTGTGTTCTGTGTCAGTTCCAGGACTCGGCCGCTCCATGGGCTTCCTGCCCAAGATGCCCCGTCTGCGCATGGTGCACTCCTTCCTGTGGTACCTGATCCACGGCCAGCCGCTGCGCCGCTGTGCTCCGGACGCTCCGCCGCCAGAGGAGGACCCCTGTGTGACTGAAGGACAGTTCAGGGGTGAGTGTGGGTCAGGGGAGGGCTGGCGATCTCTAGGCACCTCACGATTCCACTCGATTCAGAGGTGCTGCGGTGCAATGATAAAACCATTATCCATGCATCTCTTGTTTTGAAGGGATAGTTCACCCAAAAATGAAAATTCTGTCATCAATTACTCACCCTCATGTTGTTCCAAACCCATAATACCTTCATTCATCTTCAGAACACAAATTAAGATATTTTTGATGAACTCTGAGAGCTCTCTGACCCTCCCATAGACAGCAAGGATCCTTACACTGTGTGTCTCTGTCTGTCTGTGTGTGTGTGTGTGTGTGTGTGTGTGTGTGTGTTGTGTGTGTGTCTGTGTGTGAGTGTGTGTCTTTGTGTGTGAGTGTCTGTGTGTGTGTCTCTCTCTGTCTCTGTCTGTCTGTCTGTCTGTCTGTGTGTGTGTCTGTGTGTGTG
>NW_015663009.1:15544-19316 GCF_001515625.1 Sinocyclocheilus rhinocerous
TGTGTGTGTGTGTGTCTCTGTGTGTGAGTGTCTCTGTGTGTGTGTGTGTGTGTGGTGTGTGTGTGTGTCTCTGTGTGTGTGTGTGGTGTGTGTGTGTGTCTCTGTGTGTGTGTGTCTCTGTGTCTGTGTAGTGTTCGTGAAGGAGAACAGCTGGAAGAGGTACATTCCTCCCATCCCGCTGCACAAGGACTTCGGCTTCGGCTGGGCTCTCATCAGTGATGTGCTGGTGTCTCTGCCGCTCAGTGTCTTCATGCAGGTCGTGCAGGTCAACTACCAGGTACAGACACACACCTTTACCTTAACACTCAGTAATATTAATGATTTCACTGCACTGACGCTGTCAGATGAGAACAAAACGTTTTGTCTTCTGCAGAGCTTCTTTACATTACATTACATTTATTCATTTAGCAGATGCTTTTATCCAAAGTGACTTACAAATGAGGACAAATGGAAGCAATCAAAATCAACAAAAGAGCAATGATATACAAGTGCTATAACAAGTCTCAGTTAGCTTAACGCAGTACACGTAGCAAGTTTTTTTTTTGTTTGTGTTTATTTTTATTTATATAATTAATAAAAAGAAAACAAGTTAGATAGAATAGAGAAACCTAGTGTTAGAGGCCTTTTTTTAAACAAAACAAGCAGTTAGAAAATGAATAGAGTGCAATTGTTTTGTTTTTTTCTAAATAAAAAGAGAAAATAAATAGACAAAATAGAATTAGAATAGAGTGCTAGAGTTAGAGGGTCAAATAAAGATGGAAGAGATGTGTTTTTAGCCGATTCTTGAAGATGGCTGAGGGCTCGGATTGATCTGGATTTTCTTTACAGCTGAAAATGAGTTTGTTTCATAACTGATGATATTGACAACATTGACACTGTTATTATTTTCCTGTTTATTACTGCTTTGAAACAGTCAGTGCTGTAGATGTTCCTGTGTTACTGCAGATGAAAGAGTAGATCGTGGCACTAACAGTGTTGCAGTAAATAAATGGAAATCTAAACAAAATCACTAAATAAAAACTACAACTAAAACGAACAAAATCAATGAAACCAATAAAAATTAAACTGAAATTTGTAGCAAATTTGAAAACGGTATTAGCATAAAAACACTTAAAATGCAAAGCTATAATAACATTGCTGAATTAGTGATGATGATAATAATGTATAAATCTGTTGTCAATTGAACAGAAGCTTGCTGTGGTTTTCTGTAAAAATACAAGCTGGTTTGATAGTTTTAACATTTGAAAGCAAAGAAATTAAGACTAAAATTATTATTGGTACTTGGCTCTTATGTAAAATAAAATAATTGTTTTTAACTGCTTGTTTTGTTATTGATTTGCTTAATTTCTATAATTGAAAAACAAAATAAAAGTAGTATTCTGAATAATCATGTGGTGCGTTAATGTTGTGTTTAGGTTGAGGGTTTGGAGCAGTATCTGAAAGATCCAGTGAAGCAGCATTATCTGATCCGATTCCTGCCTGCTGAGATTAAACGACAGCTGCTGCACAAGAGGTTCACACACACACTCACACTCACACTCACACACACACACACACTCACCAGGTCAACTACCAGGTACAGACACACACCTTTACCTTAACACTCATTAATATTAATGATTTCACTGCACTGACGCTATCAGATGAGAACAAAACGTTTTGTCTTCTGCAGAGCTTCTTTACATTACATTACATTTAGTCATGTAGCAGACGCTTTTATCCAAAAGTGACTTACAAATGAGGACAATAAAGCAATCAAAATCAACAAAAGAGCAATGATATACAAGTGCTATAACAAGTCTCAGTTAGCTTAACGCAGTACACGCAGCAAGGTTTTTTTTTGTTTGTGTTTGTTTTTATTTATATAATTAATAAAAACAAAACAAGTTATATGGAATAGAAAAAGAATAGAGAAACCTAGTGTTAGAGGCCTTTTTTTAACAAAACAAGCAGTTAGAAAATTAATAGTGCAATTGTTTTGTTTTGTTTTTTAATAAAAAGAGAAAATAAATAGATAAAATAGAATTAGAATAGAGAGTGCTAGAGTTAGAGGGTCAAATAAAGATGGAAGAGATGTGTTTTTAGCTGATTCTTGAAGATGGCTCAGGGCTCGGATTAATCTGGATTTTCTTTACAGCTGAAAATGAGTTTATTTCATAACTGAAGATTTTGACAACATTGACATTATTATTTTCCTGTTTATTACTGCTTTGAAACAGTCGGTGCTGTAGATATTCCTGTGTTACTGCAGATGAAAGAGTAGATCATGGCACTAACAGTGTTGCGGTAAATAAATGGAAATCTAAACAAAATCACTAAATAAAAACTACAACTAAAACGAACAAAATCAATGAAACCAATAAAAATGAAACTGAAATTTGTAGCAAATTTGAAAACAGTATTAGCATAAAAACACTTAAAATGCAAAGCTATAATAACATTGCTGAATTAGTGATGATGATAATAATGTATAAATCTGTTGTCAATTGAACAGAAGCTTGCTGTGGTTTTCTGTAAAAATACAAGCTGGTTTGATAGTTTTAACATTTGAAAGCAAAGAAATTAAGACTAAAATTATTATTGGTACTTGGCTCTCACTCACTCACACACACTCTCTCTCTCACACACACACAGACACTCACACACTCTCTCACACACACACAGACACAGCATTGACACTGTATTGTCTCAGTGTTGTGATGATGCTGATGTGGGGATGATGGTCTCTCTCACAGGAAGTACATCTTCAGTTTCCACGAGAGTCTGCAGCGGTTGTGTTTCATGGGTCTGCTGCAGTTTGGCCCCACTGAGAAGTTCATGGATAAAGACCAGGTGAGCTCGTCTGGGTCACATGATCACCGCTCAGGTGACGCTCGTCGTGTGTTAAACTAACGACAGGATCGTGTGTGTGTGTCAGGTTTTTGTGTTCCTGAAGTCGAAGGCCAGGATCGTGGACACGACGGTGTGTGACCCGCACTATAACATGGCCATCGAGAGCCTGCGTCTGTTTGAGAGGAGACACTACGTGTTCAGCAGCGCGCAGGAGGTGGAGAACTACTGGTTCGACCTGCTATGTGTGTGTCTCAACACTCCTCTAGGTACAGACACACCGCCTGCATTAACAGTGCGCTTCCTTTGGTTCACTGAGCTGCTGTGAACCGCTGGTGATGACCTACACACAACACAATCTTGTTTATATATATATATATATACATACAGGGCCTAAAATTAACACTCGCCAAGCGCCAAATGCGAGTAGCGTTGGCGAGTCCATGTAACAGTGTCAGTCGCCAGTTGGCGGGTACAACTTTTACAAATTTTAACAATGCAATGAAGTGAAAACAACAGCCAGTTTTTAAAGAGATTCGCTGTTTCTGACATAAGCGAATAAAATAATCTTTTCCGAAGACCAGATCATCGTGACTAGCTGTTCTGTCATAAGCGACAAGAGCACGGTGCAGTCAGTGAAGTATAGTTTGAAAGGCTGTGCGTTCGGCTGTATGCATACGCTGAGCCGCTTCACACAGCTCACCAGTAGCGCTTCAACGCACGAAAACACACAATTATGTCAAATTGTGCGGTTTTGGCGAGTTACCTTGTAAACGTAGTCTTAAACGAGTTATAAAGTCTTAAATGACCATAACGAGTTGGGAGAAAATCAGATATGTGTCAGATATGCATCAGGTTTTAAAGAGACAGCGCTGATTTTAAAGTGAAACCTGCTGAAGTCTGTCATTGATGTAAATCAAAGAACAAAAGAAAAAGAGAAATC
>NW_015663009.1:21201-21518 GCF_001515625.1 Sinocyclocheilus rhinocerous
TGTGTCAGATATGCATCAGGTTTTAAAGAGACAGCGCTGATTTTAAAGTGAAACCTGCTGAAGTCTGTCATTGATGTAAATCAAAGAACAAAAGAAAAAGAGAAATCCTTGGACTGTTCTAGTCGCTGATTAACTTCTATAGCTTGAATAAAGATGAATCTGTATAGTTTATGCATGTATAATATAGTTTATGTGAAGATTGTTTTAAAATCACTTAAATTAAAAGTTGTTATATAGCCTATTTCAGAGCCTATTAAATGTTAAAAATAATGGCTTTCAATTATACTGTAATGTTGAATGGCTATAATTAATATGTA
>NW_015663009.1:21618-23828 GCF_001515625.1 Sinocyclocheilus rhinocerous
TTATATATTTATATATATATATATATATATACACAGAACGGCTGCTGACACTCTGGAGCTCACAACTCCGAAAACATCAGAACAAATTTTCAAATAGAAGTTATCTTTATTAACAAACCACATGTTTGAAGTCCAAACAAGTACATTCTCGACTAAAAAAACTCTCAAAACTACATTCCGTGACACAGAAACTGTATTATTTAATTATGGTGGATTTGGGCGTCCGCCATGACACTCGCTGTGAGAAATACGGCAAGCGGAGTGATACAAACCGTGAAATGGCTGGAGTTCTGTTGGACTCTAATATCAACACTCTTATCAGCCAATCAGATTCTAGGACCAGAAAGAACTGCTGTGGCAGTGGTGTGTTTATATGCTTGTGATGTTGTCAGAGCACTGAAACCCAAAAGACAGGAACCCATCCTACGGTCAGACTGAGGAACCTGCTGTCCAAACTCCCTCCGCCCAAACCTGCCACGCTCACCGGTAACACACACACACACACACACGCACACACGAAACTCACTGATGGAGAGTTGTGATTGGTCAATCCAGTGTCATGAAGTAACAGCCATTAACTCTTTCCCCGCCAGCATTTATTTATTTATTTTTTAAAAGTTGCCCGCCAGCATTTTTGATCATTTTCACAAGAGTTCAGTGGCCTCCAGAATATTTAGTTGTATGAATATCTGAACATGCAATGTCAAAACAAAGAACAGATCCTTTGCTTTTGATATTTCATTCTGTAATGCCAAAAAATTCTGTCAATGGCAGGGAAAGAGTTACTGAGTTGACACAGCACTGGATCTACTAGATTTTCACCACTAGAGTTTTACTAAATTATGATTGCAATTTTTTTTTTTTTGCTTGATTTTGTGTCAATATTGCAATAATAATAATGACAATAACTGGTTTTATTATTGTTACTATTATAACTTAACAAAATAACTATAAAAAAAATAAGTGTTGCTATTGTAATATTTCACTGTAAAATACAATTGTTTTAGTAATATTGAAAATATGACAAATAAAAAGGTATTTTAAGGAAAATAAAAAAATTTTTAACAGTGCAACTGTTAAATTAAAATGCAAATGTATGTTTTTTTTTTATGTCTGTCTTCATTTTGAAATGTTAAATCGAGCTTTTTATTTTTGCGGAAAACCACAGGAAGCTTTTGTTAAAGGAAAACCTTTAACGCTTCTCTTCTGTTGGCAAAACACCGTTTATAAGTGCTTATTTCAAATTTGGGAAGATTGTTGGCGCATATTGCATTTTCAAATGCACGTGATGTGAACGGAGACGCTTAAACACCAGATCATGAGCTGCTCGTGTGTAAATGAACACAGCGATACGCTTGACTCTTCTATTTAATTAATAATTTAATTAATGAATAATTAATTTAATTTAACTGCAGATGCCATTTCGCGATTTTGCGTTATTCCGCACACTTTTATGAAAGTAAGAAACCTAAGCCCGTTTGATAGTTGCGCTAGTGAACCGGTTTCTGTGGCGTCCGCAGCGGCTCAGAGCGGCGTGAAGGCGGCGCCCCCTGCTGTCCTGGAGGAGGAGGTGCGCACCAGCTCAGAGCCGTCCAGCAGGAACCAGGAGGTGCGCGGAGGACGAAACCTCAAACGCAAGAGAGAGAAGAAGGAGAGCAGCAAACCCACCCGCAAGAAGAAGAGAGGTCACTAACACTAGCAGGACATTAGCACTGAACAGTCATGAAGTCATGTGTTTAAATAGTGTGTGTGTGTGTGTGTGTGTGTCAGTGTCAGTGCGCGCAAGCAGACAGAGCCAGGCTCAGGACGAGACGGACCGCCGCGCTCTCCTGCAGATGACCAGACAGAGAGTAACCTGGACACACATGGAGGACAGCCTGCTGATGCTGTGCCGCGTCGCCAGCCACTTCCTCAACCGCAAGGTACTCACACACACACACACACACTCACTCACTCTCACACACACTCTCTTTCTCACACACACACACACACACACACACTCACTCACTCACTCACTCTCACACACTCTCTCTCTCACACACACACACACACACATGTCTGGTCAGCTATCCTTGTGGGGACTCTCCATAGGCGTAATGGTTTTTCTACTGTACAGACCGTATATTCTATTGCCCTACACCAACCCTACCCCTAAACCTACCCCCTCACAGGAAACTTTCTGTATTTTTAGATTTTCAAAAAACTTCATT
>NW_015663009.1:24464-26766 GCF_001515625.1 Sinocyclocheilus rhinocerous
TCACTCACTCACTCACACACACACATACTCACTCACTCACTCGCACACACACATACTCACTCACTCACTCACACACACACATACTCACTCACTCACTCACTCACTCACACACTAATACAGCAGTGTTGGGGAAAGTTACTTTTAAAAGTCATGCATTACAATATTGCTTTACTCCCTAAAAAAAGTTATTGCGTTACTTAGTTGCTTTTAATGGAAAGCAACGCGTTACGTTACTTTTGCGTTACTTTTAAAATCTGGGTGGGGCTTGCTAGTTATTTTTTAATATAAATTTTTTTTACAAATGAAAAAAAAAAATTCACACCAAAAGTGAAGTGAATGCGCCCCAGGCTTAAGGAAATGTAAAATCACATCTGTACAGTAGAGGGTGCCGCTCAAACTAATCACTTGAAGAATATGACGCAGG
The DNA here is from genome assembly GCF_001515625.1 of Sinocyclocheilus rhinocerous. Taxonomy (NCBI): domain Eukaryota; kingdom Metazoa; phylum Chordata; class Actinopteri; order Cypriniformes; family Cyprinidae; genus Sinocyclocheilus; species Sinocyclocheilus rhinocerous. The sequence continues at coordinate 24,889 of NW_015663009.1, forward strand.
AGAAGAAAGTTCAACAGCAATAACAAAAATGAAACAAATGTGTGATTTTTGCTTATTAGAATGGTTGAATTGGATCATCAAAGGTCAGCAGCAAAGACACTGGTTAATAAAATAGGATTAAATATATAATTGATATTTGTTATATCTAACATATTTAATTATTGCAGGTTTGTATAATATTCCGAGTTTGCATTTATTGATTGTGAGGAACACTGAATGTGTTTGTGTGCAGTGAGATGAGTAAACACATGTTGATATTTAGTCTAGAACTACAGTAAGATCATGTTCACACACAACACTCTGCACTTACTCCTGATTTCTGTCACCATGGCAACACCAGAGCTGTCAGTAAAATAAACTAACTGATATTTCCTTCTAAATTAAAAAGTAATGCATTACTGTACTAGTTAAAGTAATCTGATTACTTGTAATGCGTTACCACCAACACTGCTAGTGAACACACTTGTGTGTGTGTGTGTGTGCGTGTGTGTGCGCGCATGTGTGTGCGTGTGTGTGCGCGCATGTGTGTGCGTGTGTGTCTGTGTGTCTGTGCGTGTGTCTGTGTGTGTGTCTGTGTCTGTGTCTGTGTCTGTGTGTGTGCGTGTGTCTGTGCGTGTGTCTGTGTGTGTGCGCGCGTGTGTGTGCGTGTGTGTCTGTGCGTGTGTGTCTGTGCGTGTGTGTCTGTGCGTGTGTCTGTGCGTGTGTCTGTGCGTGTGTCTGTGTGTCTGTCTGTGTGTGTGCGCAGCTGAAGAGGCCGTTCGTGCCCTGGACGGTGGTGCGTGACGTGCTGCACGCTGAGTTTGAGTTATCTCTGGATAAAACATCGCTGTCTGTCGGCCGACGCGCACGCTACATCATGAAGAACCCACAGACCTGCCTGAACTACAGGTGTGTGTGTGCAAACACACTCTCACACTCACACACACGAGCGCATGTCACAGACTTCTGCTGGTTCATGTACAGTTCATTATAATGACTGCAGACCGACACAAACACTGACCTCAGAGTAACAGCACACAGTTTAGACTCTTGATGCTTGTGTTTTCAGGATTTGTCTGGCTGAGATGTATCAGGATAAAGAGCTGATGGCCAAATTCATGAACTGGACTGGCGACTATAATGATGTGAAGGTGAGACATTGATCTCTTATGCTTCTGGATCAGTCCACTGTTCTGAATCATTTCTCAGTTGATTTTAAGTGGTATTTTCTTCTCCAGTATCTGAACGTCCACAAAAAGTGTTTCATTCTCTTGATACCTGTAAAAGGCTTTTCATCATGTTAATCCAAATTTAGTTTTAGAATTTTGTTAAGAAAATTGGGTCTCAAATATCTTAATTGGTTTCTATTTTAAAGTATTTTAATGTTTTTCACCCCTAAAAAATTGCAAGAGAAGCTGGCTTAACATTAAATAACTCAATTATTGATCAGAGCTGAATGAGCAAAGTTAAGTGTGATGTTACTGTGTTTGGGATTTTCATCACAGAGTAAACAATAGGAAAAAATAAGATCTACTTTGGAATTGTTTTGGAATTGGATCGTGACTCTATGAATTACATTGATTCGTGAAGTGGCTATAGATTCAAACTTCACTGTGTGTGTGTGTGTGTGTGTGTTACAGGTGTGTGCTGCGGAGTATAAGGAGTTTGTTCGCTCTCTGAGGTCAAAGTTCAGCACCAGCTATGGCTCCAGCGACGTCATCATACCAGACACCAGAGAGCAGCTCTTCAACAAGTACACACACACACACACACACACACACACACACACACTCACTCACTCACTCACTCACACTCAGACACACACACACTCACACACACTCTCACACACACACTCTCACACACACGACCACACACACACTCACACACACACACACACAC
>NW_015663009.1:26843-31534 GCF_001515625.1 Sinocyclocheilus rhinocerous
TGTGTGTGTGTGTGTGTGTTACAGATGTGTGTGTGTGTGTGAGTGTTACAGATGTGTGTGTGTTACAGATGTGTGTGTGTGTGTGTGTTACAGATGTGTGTGTTGTTGTGATCACAGATGTGTGTGTGTGTGTGTGTGTGTGTTACAGATGTGTGTGTTGTTGTGATCACAGATGTGTGTGTGTGTGTGTGTGTGTGTTACAGATGTGTGTGTGTTGTTATGATTACAGATGTATGTGTGTGTGTGTGTTACAGATGTGTGTGTTGTTGTTGTATTTACACTGATGTACTGCAGCTGTCAGTCTGCTGTGATTCCAGCGATTAAAACTCCGATAAACTTCAAGAAAAACCAACATTTGACCAAAGAGACATAAAGACGCCCCCTAAAATATGAATATATTCAGATAATATGCACTATAAATAAGCTATATAATCAATAGATGAAGCTGAATCCAGCGCTTACAAACAGTGAATCATTTTGAGAAGCATTTGATTCAGTTAAACTGAATTGGTTTCAAAAAGCTCAGTTTCTCTATCATATCTTGCCAGCGCTCAAACAGAGTTTATGATGAACTGCTTCACTATAGACTGTAGGTTTGGACGCGCTGTATTCATAATAACTATGCTCATTAACCTTATTAAATACATTACGCTGTTACACTCGAAAATAATTCATTAAAAAGTTCAGTATAAAACAAACAGGCTGCACTGATTTAAACACTTTACACGATTAAAAACAAACCTTTCTTCAGCCGAATCACAGACGCAGGAGCGCGGCGCAACCTTATGACGTCACGCCACCACACCAAAATAAAAGTCCCGCTCAAACTGATGAGTTTGCACACCGAGAACATATTCAAGTGATAAGATTAAGATTTACAAACATAATTTTACTCCTCATAATAGTCCTCTATGGAATAACAGATGCATTGTGAAAAATATCAAATTCATCTGCTGTAAGTATGGTATAGTCTGTAATTGATCTTGTTGATGTCAGCTCTTTTATATGAGCAGTTTTGTGTATAATAAAAGGAATATTATTCACTGATTAAAGGCAAGAATATGACAACATATTCAGTTGTTAGTCCTCATCTACACTTAATCAGAGTGAATGTGTTGAATCAGTTTACTAGAAACACTGTAACTCTAGAGGGAGTACAAAATATATATGTTACAACATTTATGAAGACAAAGCAAAGAAAGCACTGATTGTGTGTGTGTGTGTGTGTGTTGATGCACATGTTGGCAAACCAGGCCCATTTAGCATTGTTTACATTGAAATCCTACCTAAAGAAACAAACCGATCAATGAATAAAATCGACGATCCTCTAGTCATATAGTCGCTCACTGTAATGTGCACAGATCTCTCCCACACTCTTAAAAACAAAGGTTCTTTACAGCAGCGTAGGCTCTTCAGAGAACTTTCTTCATTGTGTAGGGTCCTTGAGCTGAGCTAAACGGTTCTTTGGAGATGAAAGAGGTTTCATTATAGGTTCTTCAGATTAGTATGGCTCTTCAAGGCATTGTCCAGTAAGGGTTTCTCAACTCGGGCCCGAGATCCAGTTTCCTGCAGAATTTGGCTTACTGCACCGAGTCTCTGTCTGTCTGTGTTTCTGACAGTGGTGGACAGTGACAAAGTATTTTTCATCTGACTGTACATGAATCATTTCATATCAGAAATCACTGATTGGCGATTAGACCTTAGAATGAACAACGTTACATGTTGTGGTATTACTGTCGGATCCGTATCTACCAGGTAAAGGGTTAGTTCACCCCAAAAATGAAGATTACTCCATGATTTACCCTCAATGCATCCTAGGTGTGTATGACTTTCTTCTTTCAGACGAATCCAGTCGGAGTTTTATAAATTAGCAGCGGACAGACAAACACACAACAGAACGTGAGTCAATATCAGACACAGACTTTGTGAATGTGAGCATGGCTTGTTCAAAGAAAAGGAAAGCTGATAGTGAAAATCCCCTTTTCAAAGATGAATGGACAGAAAAGAATGCATTCATACTCCCCGCGACAAAACCAATGTGCCTTATATCCCCCGAGTCTGTAGCGCTCGTCAAAAGTGCCAACGTGAAGCGCCACTATGACACAAAACACAGTCATTTCGAGTCAAACGTATCCTCAAAACAGAGCTCAGAACAAGAAAAATAAATCGGCTCAAAGCCCAATATGAGAAGTCACCCCAAGAACCTGCAATGGAGTGCTCACTGAGAATATCTTGGAGCCATTTACAGACGCCAGAGATTGTTAAAGAATGTATGAATGAAGCTGCTGAGACCTTGCTTGATGGTCAACAGAAAGGTGAGCTTGAGGAAAAGATCAAACAGATCCCATTGTCTGACACCACAGCAGTTAGACGAACTGAACTGTTAGCTGAAGATGTTATTTCACCACTTGATCAGGCATTTAGAATGCACCATGCATTGATTTAGCTGTGTTGAATCCACAGATATCACCGATAATGCCCAGCTTCTGGTACTGGCAGTTTGGAGCTTTAATTATGTGCCTAATGACTAGTTTAATGTTCATTACAGGGTTAGGTTATGCAAATGTGGAGTTGTAAGGGGTTGTGCAGAAACTGTGTCAAGTAAGTCCGAGCTTTTGCATCACTATAAGTTAAAGCATCCACATTTTGGACGTAGTTCTCACTTTCCATGTACATCCCAGCACTATCCGTGCACATTGAAGACTTGTCCACCAAAGCAGTCCATTTCACAGAGGCCACTTCCAAAGAGCGTGCAATGCTCAGTACAATACACCTTTGTGCTTGTAGTGATTTTGTGTCAGAGAGGGATTATTTTGCGCATATAAATGCACATCTCAAAAAAAATGAGGTTGTATGTTTTTAGGCTGTGACTTCAAAACAAAAATATATTGTACATTCAATTCCATCACGCCGTCACTCACTTGCTGATTTCAAACCAGGAGTTGTTGTAAATGCAATATCATCTGTGAATGAGTTGGAGGCAAATAGCCAGGAGTGTGTACCACTCAAACTAGAAAACATTATTATAAGCTAACCGTTGTGAATCGAGCTAAAGTAAGGCGATAATTTTGAACACTGACTGGTTATGTACTTGCTCAAATATTGATTTCGGACCATTTTTAACCAAAAAACAGTTACGGACTGCAGCTTTAAGTAAATTAATTTGTACATTACCAGTGCACTACAGAAAAAATTCTAATTAAAAAATTCTTCAAAACTCAGAATTATGAAAATGTTTTCTTTATAAATCATTGTTTTCAAACAATGTAGATTTCTAAGAAAATATGTAAAACTATAAAAGGCTCCTTAATTAAAAAAGTAAACACAACTACAAGCAAAGTATACAGGTGCATCTCAATAAATTAGAATGTCGTGGAAAAGTTCATTTATTTCAGTAATTCAACTCAAATTGTGAAACTTGTGTATTAAATAAATTCAATGCACACAGACTGAAGTAGTTTAAGTCTTTGGTTCTTTTAATTGTGATGATTTTGGCTCACATTTAACAAAAACCCACCAATTAACTATCTCAACAAATTAGAATACTTATTAAGACCAATAAAAAAAACATTTTTAGCCTTCTGGAAAGTATGTTCATTTACTGTACATGTACTCAATAACTTGGTAGGGTCTCCTTCTGCTTTAATTACTGCCTCAATTCGGCATGGCATGATAATGCCCAGCTTCTGGTACTGGCAGTTTGGAGCTTTAATTATGTGCCTAATGACTAGTTTAATGTTCATTACAGGGTTAGGTTATGCAAATGTGGAGTTGTAAGGGGTTGTGCAGAAACTGTGTCAAGTAAGTCCGAGCTTTTGCATCACTATAAGTTAAAGCATCCACATTTTGGACGTAGTTCTCACTTTCCATGTACATCCCAGCACTATCCGTGCACATTGAAGACTTGTCCACCAAAGCAGTCCATTTCACAGAGGCCACTTCCAAAGAGCGTGCAATGCTCAGTACAATACACCTTTGTGCTTGTAGTGATTTTGTGTCAGAGAGGGATTATTTTGCGCATATAAATGCACATCTCAAAAAAAATGAGGTTGTATGTTTTTAGGCTGTGACTTCAAAACAAAAATATATTGTACATTCAATTCCATCACGCCGTCACTCACTTGCTGATTTCAAACCAGGAGTTGTTGTAAATGCAATATCATCTGTGAATGAGTTGGAGGCAAATAGCCAGGAGTGTGTACCACTCAAACTAGAAAACATTATTATAAGCTAACCGTTGTGAATCGAGCTAAAGTAAGGCGATAATTTTGAACACTGACTGGTTATGTACTTGCTCAAATATTGATTTCGGACCATTTTTAACCAAAAAACAGTTACGGACTGCAGCTTTAAGTAAATTAATTTGTACATTACCAGTGCACTACAGAAAAAATTCTAATTAAAAAATTCTTCAAAACTCAGAATTATGAAAATGTTTTCTTTATAAATCATTGTTTTCAAACAATGTAGATTTCTAAGAAAATATGTAAAACTATAAAAGGCTCCTTAATTAAAAAAGTAAACACAACTACAAGCAAAGTATACAGGTGCATCTCAATAAATTAGAATGTCGTGGAAAAGTTCATTTATTTCAGTAATTTTGCCTCCTGAAACTTGTGTTCAAAGAACTTTACGGTCGCTTCAGCTTCTGCGTCGACCGAAGTATTGTCACAGAGGGTCACGGCGGAGTT
>NW_015663010.1:0-297 GCF_001515625.1 Sinocyclocheilus rhinocerous
GCCTAGCCCGGATACCTCCGCGCTTGCCCCTCTTCTGCTTCCTCTTCGCGCCACATTAAATAAATGTTGAATACTTTTTTTAAATGCATGATAAAAGATTTGCTTTGCTTTAGTACCATATTTGTTACTATGATGTGTTTTAGAAGTTCAATAAACTTAAATGTTGAATACTTTTTTAAATTGCATCATGAATGATTTGCTTTAGTAGCATGGTAGTAAAACGTCTCAGGTTACTTATGTAACCATGGTTCCCTGAGTAGGGAACGAGACACTGCGGCCTCTAGGGGGCGCTATTGG
>NW_015663010.1:710-809 GCF_001515625.1 Sinocyclocheilus rhinocerous
GAGGTAGAGCTCCAGGCTTTCCAGGCTTGTGGATTCCTTTAAGGGGATACGACCAAGGGCATAGTATCATACTAAGTATTGGCCTGTCAGGCCTGTCAC
>NW_015663010.1:2771-8763 GCF_001515625.1 Sinocyclocheilus rhinocerous
GATAGATGCGTGAGGAAAACGGCCTCTTCCATTCCTTCTCGATCTCAGTATGCAAATCAGGAAGGAATGGAAGGCTCACCTGAGCTGGAGGGTTATGGCCAGAAAGAAAACGCTCATCGAGGCGACCTCGCAACGTCACTTTCTTGGCCCGCTTCCACGGCAAGTCCAGCCTCGCTTCAAACAAAACAGTCATTGAAGACGAAGAAGAGAATGACATGTTCTCCCGGCGCCTATTTATACTAATAGTCGCACCGGTAGTGACGTCATGGGCTGTCGCCGGCCAACGTGTTGTTGGTGTTTTTTCAATGTATGCTTCAGACACGGGTCACGACGAGGCGTTCCCCATAGCGTCCCCTAGAGGACGCAGTTCGAAGTTCCCTTGAAAGGGAACATGCTGTCATATATAATTATTTATTTCCATACTCTTTAAAATAGAGAAGTCTCTCTTTAGTTTGCAATTTTATGTATGTGTGTGCTTGTTTATATGATTTATCAGAACACAATTTTGTTTATATGATTTATCAGAACACAATTTTGTATAATGACATGAGTATTACACTGATATAACATAAGAAATTTCATCATAAACCACATTTACCTGAGTCGTCATAATTCAGATCGCTTAAAAACAATATTTAATTAAAAATGTACGCACATGCAGAATTTTTTGTGTGATGGTAGGTGTACAGTAAAAAATAATATACAGCTTTTTAAAATGATCAATTATGCTAAATGATGTTTATGAATATATTTAAAAAAATGTAGACAAGTTTGTGGTTCCATGGTAAAACCACCCATTCAGTCCAATATTACGATGGAAAGAAACACTGTGATCTACATTATGGTTTTCTATGGTGTTAGTGCAGATTGCTCTACAAAATGGACACTGAACCCAACAGCAATGACAGAAGTGATCAATCAGAATCTCATCTGGTCTGAACTTATAGTCCAGATTTACTGGAAATGTGTCTGTGTTGAATCTACTGCTGATTTCAAACATTATAGCAGTAATTTCCTCTGTTATCACGTCTTCTAGGAGGTTGAAATCATCAACATCATCATGTTTGACTCCACTGAGGTCTTTTTCAGAGAAGATCAGCTCATCTGAGAGCTGCTGTGTGAATCTCTTCAACCACAAATCAACATCTCTGTTCTCTTGAACATGTTTAGTAGATTCATGAGCTGCTTCCACAATCTTCTGCTGCAGGAGTTTAATGTTCTCCTTCATCTTATGTAAAACACTGCCACTGAACTTATCAGTGTTGTACCGACTGACTTCTCTGATGAAACTCTTGAAGTGATCTCTGGGATAGTGAATGTAGTTCATGTATTTGACAAAATCCTCCTCTTCTGCCAGTGTCTTGAGGATGTGTTTCTCCAGATTTCCATTTAGTGATTCACAGTTTGATCTCATTTCATCTGCTAGATCTCTGGGAGTCTTCTTGTAGACATTCTGCTCAACGGGCTCTTTAATTTTATGACAGATGTTCTCACCAAAAATGGTAGCTGATGTTGCTCCATGACAGTATTTCTGGAAAATGCTATAATACTTTTCTCTCTTATTCTCCAAATAGAGAATAGGATCATTGGCTTCTTTGAACATCCTGTGTTGGTCAGTGATAATTTTGTCTGAACTCCTGTAGATGGAATAAACCAAATCCATGAAGAATTCTTTCTTGAACACATATTTCACCGATCCTTCTTCATGTCCTGTTACTCTCTTCTTGATATTATCTATGAGTTGTTGAATGTAGCTGATGTTGTAGCCCATCTTTGAAATGTTAAATGATTTAATCAGTCTGTCTGTCTGCTGAGCAACATCTGTGACTAATGATTGTATTTGGGCTTCATCCTCTGGAGACAGTGTTTGAGCATATTTACATATTTCTTTACCTTTGCCAGCACTCTTTACAGCATTTCTGCTTTTTGCAGACCTTTTCAAAATAACATAGTCAGAATAATTTTGCACACTGAATATAGTCTTGAACTCACTGTCCTCTTTCCAGTGGTCTACTTTGAGACATCCAAGATCAATGTCACAGAGGATCTCTTTTACATCTCTTAGTATATCAATGTCTCTGATTTCAGGAGTGTCTCTAATGATCTTCTTCATCCATTGTTTCCAAAACAAATCAAACTCTTTCTTCAGTGTTTTTTCATCATTAACTTTGTCTTTGAGTTTTAAGGCACATTCTTTGCTCTTTTTGAAAATAATGTTTTCATGTTGCATCCTCTTATCATCAATCTTCTTCTTCAAGTCTCGCTGCTGGAGAATCTCATTTAATTTCCTTTTTGTTTCTCTTGCAATGTTTTCCTGAAGCTCTTTGATTTTGATTTCAAATGATGTTTTCCACTGAATAAGCATATCTTTTTCTTTGTCTTTCTCAAAGAATTCTGACATTATTTTCTCCACTTCTTTACTTGTCTTCTTCAGTTCTCTTTGAAGATCAGCTTCCTCAACCTCATGAATTGCTTCATTTTCTATTTTGTTGTGTAGTTTGTTTTCAGTTTTCATCATGGCACTGCGAAGCCTCCAGGACCACTTGCTGTATTCCGTCTCTAGTCTCCTGAAGGCTGAAATCTCCAGAGTATTTTGAAAGCTGAAGACAAATCGTTCATTCAGTAAAGCCTTCCAGAGATCTGCAATACAAGCTTTTAAGTCTCCCAGCATCATTCTATCTGAATTTGAGGCATGAGTCATAATAGATTTCTTTAGTTCTTGAATATTCTCACAGTAGTTCGGGTTTGGTGGTGCCATGGGTGGGCTGCCTTCCCAGAGCTGAGCAATATACTTAACATCTTTCTGAACATCAAATCTGATGACATTGCTAAAACTTTCTGCATCATAGACTTTGTCTTTAGCAGCAACTTTTGTCATCTCATCCAGTGTCTCCTGCAATCGTCTCCTTCCCTCCATGTTCTTCTCTCCAGCTGTGAGGTCTGAAATATTCTGATGCACAAACACACAGCTGGGATTTAGTCTAACATTCTTCATTCTCAGAAAAGCTTGAACAACAATCTGAAGAATGTCCTGCATCTCAGATGGGTTTTCTCCAAAGATGTTGATCAGTGTCAGATTTCCAAGACCAACAACAAATGTGGCCAATTGATTGTCATTATCTCTTGTTGATCTTCCAGCCAGTTCTAGAGCACGAAGTCCCTCAGTATCGACAACCAGAATATAGTCAAATTTCATCAGTGTTTTCATCTCGTCTGAGACTCTGATCAGCTGCATGAAAGCTCCTCTGGTGCACCGGCCAGCACTGACCGGAAACTGAAGTCCAAACATGGCATTGAGCATGGTGGATTTCCCAGAGCTCTGGATCCCTAAAACTGACAGCACAAAAACACTCTGGTCTCCCAGTTTCTGGACGAGTTCGTCTAGAACAGCAGAAATCCAGATCACAGGAACATGAGCAGCGTCTCCATCCATCAGCTCCAGTGGAAATCCAGAGATCATCATCTCTGCTGCAAAACTAGGGAGAGAAGAGAAGTGAACCTGCAGGTCTTTCTTGTTCTTCTTCACAGATGAACATGATTCATAGATCTGACCGATCTCCCTCATGATGTGCTCCAAACCCAAGGTTGCTGCTTGAAGATCCTCAGATATTCTCTCAAGTTTGGTTTGTTCAGCTCTGAATTTTTTTAATTCAAGTTTATCTTGATTGTCTTTCAGTTTTACAACTGTTGACCACTTTTTATCATATTCATCATGTAGCTTAAAAAGATCAGCTGATATATATTCGTCCAGGAGGATTCCGAGCCATTTGAGGAAAAACATAATCTCATTCTCAGTACTTGAGTTAATTTTATTTAGAATTTTATATATAAAATCACTGATTTTAAATGTATGCTGAATTTGACGGATTTTTTTCATGTTTTTTTGTTTGATACTTATGTTCCTTTCTATCTTTTCTCCACAAGGTCGATGTAGTTCTTTGTTTATTTGACACCACTGATGCCACTGTTTCCCCTGATGAGGCAAAAATGATTCTTAGATTTTTTTTGTCTCATCTTTCTTCAATAATTCCATGATTTTTTGTGCTTCTTTTCTATTTGTCCTGCTACCAGTATCATTTTTCTCATCGACTTTGATGTCTGAGTGTTTGGACACATCTTCAAGTCTGAAAGTAAAAGATGAATCTGAGAGACAATCACTTATAGCTTTTCTGAGTTCTTCAGATACATCTGACTGATTTCTGTCTTTCAGACCAATTTTGTATTTTCCTTTCTGTGTCTCAAAGACAGTATATTCATCTTGAGTAAAAAGACAAATGAGTGGCTTTGAGTCTTTGTATAGTTGTTCAAGTGTTATCATGCTTTTGTCATTTTTCTTAAGTTGTGGTAAAAGAACAACATTGACTGAGCTTATTTCAGTGAGGATCTGCAGCTGTTTCTCATGGTCTCCTGCATCTTTAGTCACCATCAGCTGCTTCAGGAAAACATCAGCACAATGAAATGCGGCCATCTGAACATCCATCGGGTGGATTTGCTCAGACTGACTGGTTTCCCCTTTAGACAGAGTCATTGAATAAAAAAAAAAGAAGTCAGAATTAGTCTCTTGGTTAAATGAATTATTATTTTGTTGTGGTTGTTTGTGATCTTCTTCACTGGTCTCTTTAGTTTTGATGTATCTTGCTCTGTAGTCCATCATCAATAGTTTTTGTAGGAAAGTCTGAATCAGCTCTTCTTCAGCACAAGAATCATGGTACTGTATTGATCGAGCAGATATCTGAAGAACATCTGCAGCTCTTAGTGTATTGAGGTTCTTGACTTCAAGATGGAGTTTGTGAAACAAATTCAAAGTCTTTTCTGTCGTAGGTATTGATTGATCTGATCATATTTCTGATTCACAGTCCTTGTTTTCTGCCTGTTGAAGAAATAAACATTTTATTTATTTTGATTGTTAACTTTAGTTTAAAACAATTAGATAATATCACTAGTCTGAACTTTATTGATTTGAAAGCCCAGGACACACTGCACAATTTTCGGTATCCAAGAATCCCATTATGAAACGATCTTGCTGATTTCTGTTATGAATTCTGTTCACTTCCGCGTCTATTTGTACCTGAAATTACACATACATGCGAAACTATGTCACAATGCATGCCTCTGCAAGTATCCTTGTAAAGACAGTTGCTTATGGCTTAAGTCAGTGGTTCTCAAAGTGCGGTATGAGTACCACTAGTGGTACTCAAGCTCCCTCTAGTGGTACGCAGAGGAATCACTAAGTTAAATATAAATTAATGTTAAAACACAATGGGACAGTTTCACAAACGGGGCTTAGCTTAAGCCAGGACTAGACCTTAGTTAAATTAAGATACTTAAGCAACTTTTACAAAAATGCCTTAGAAGAAAACATTACAGGTGTGCATCTTGACACAGAACAATGACACTGACATATTTTAAGACATGTCAGAGCAAGATATTTTCAGTTGAGACAGCTCAAACATGCATTTTAGTCTGGGACTAGCTTAAGCCTTGTCTGTGAAACCGGGGGAATACATTTCAATTTAATCTTTATTTGAGTAAAGTTATTTTTTAAGTACAGTACAGTTTTTATTTAACTTTTAGGAACAACATATCTAATTTAATCAATATTTAAGTTTTTTATTTACCTGTAAGTTCAGTGCAGTGTTAATGTCCAAACTGTGCAATTACAATATTAAAGTGGCTGACAACAATAAATATTCTTATTAGAAATAAAACTGCCTAATTTTTTAACTGTGCAGAGCTGCATCTGAGTAGTTAGGCCTTCTACGCTACTGTATTTTAATGCTGGTCATTATGGTGGTACCTGGAGAGCCAAATATTTTCTGAGGTGGTACTTGGTATAAAAAGTTTGAGAACCACTGCTATACATTAAGTTGTCGTTCCCTTTCAGTCGGTCACTCCGAGTCACGTCGGTGACCGACGAATTGGGATCTCGCTTAGAGGGACCAATCCACTTTGAGTGTAAACTAAACGAGCCAATGCACATTGGCATGCGATA
>NW_015663010.1:9249-9666 GCF_001515625.1 Sinocyclocheilus rhinocerous
TCAGGGGCCCACCCCTCCTCCAGCGCTCCACAGCCAGCCGAGCCGCCGAAGGAACGCACTGGGCCCTCTTCAAAGAGCGTACCAGCGGTATCCCTCTGGGCTCTCGCCCGATGACCGGATGTCGATCGCTGCATCGGAGGGAGAGCTTTCTGGAGAGGAAGATTCGGCTGCGCTGCCACCCTCCGGGACGGTGGCAAGGCCTGAATCGGATCCGGAGATGTCTGCTATGCATTCCCGGGCTGCCGAGAGGGTAGGGCTTGAGTGGAAAACTCAACCGCGTCCTGAGCCCTCGAGGTTGGACGTTTGATTTCTCGGGGTGGCTCGCGCTAGTTCTCAACTCCCCGCCTCGGTGCCTTTCTTCCCGGAGGTGCATGAGGAGCTCACCAGGTCGTGGACGGCACCTTTTACTGCCGGAAA
>NW_015663010.1:9734-10201 GCF_001515625.1 Sinocyclocheilus rhinocerous
TCACTTCATGCCATTCACATTCCGGGTCTGCTCAACCGTACGGCCGATGAGCTGTCATGAGCTACGCTCCCGGGAGAATGGAGACTCCATCCCCAGATGGTCCAGCTGATTTGGAGACGTTTCGGTGCTGCTCAGGTAAACCTGTTTCCCTCTCCAGAAACTTCTCACTGCCAGTTGTTCTACTCCCTGTCCGCGGGAACGCACGGACGCACTGGCACACAGCTGGCCGCGTGGCCTACGCAAGTATGCGTTTCTCCCAGTGAGCCTTCTCGCACTGACACTGTGCAAGATCAGGGAGGACGAGGAGCAAGTCCTGCTTGTGGCGCTGTATTGGCCCACTCGTACCTGGTTCCCCGAACTAATGCTTTGAAGTGGAACCTGTTCGTCGAGTGGTGGTGTTCTCACCGAGAAAACCCCCGGATATGCCCGATCAGGGTCGTGCTTTCCTTTTTGCAGCAAGGGTTGGA
>NW_015663011.1:0-1112 GCF_001515625.1 Sinocyclocheilus rhinocerous
GGGCCACATAAGGGCCATCAGCCCTTTACAGAACTCAGCCATATACGAATACCATATACGGTCCGTATATCAGCCACATCTGTTTTTATTATTTGGCTCACTCTGGGTTGGGTTATGGCACTGTTTAGGTTCAGTTCTGGCTAAAAAGATGTGGACCAGTTTTGGGCCGGCGAACACAAACTAATCTGGGCCACACTTTAGCTGTTGATATGGGCCAGATCTGCACCAAAGGAAATTTGCTGACTGGGAATGCAGTGGAAACCCAAACATGCATAACTACCTACAAACCACTTGCAGATTATTTCTTAAAGCTGTAATATATTAAATGCAAATAACAAATCATCTAATACCATTAAATATGAAGTGTCTTCCATGTGTTATTTTATGAAATTGTTTCATTTGTTTTGCTGAGAGCTTGGGTAATCAGACCAATAGGTGACTACAGCTCTAAACTACAGCTCTTACTTTTTTATTATAAAAATGTGTCATTAAATGCCTAGAAATTGGTAAAACTGGTCTGAGATCATAAATAGAAACTGGCTCATGGGTTCTCAGAGATCATCGCTCTCTAGCGGCGAACCACTGACATTTCGAAACAGTTAGGACGTGACGTAAATCACGTGACTTTGGCAGTCTGACTGCGCGCTCGCGCATCACTGGAAAGGTGTCGAACCTTCATAAAGCAAGAAGCATGCATCTATTAATAGCGCACTGTGTCGGGTAAAAGTAGCGCTATTATTAGAGAGATGTGATTTTCCTCTTTCGACACCAGAGAGCGATGATGTGATTGTGCTGAATTTGCAAAAATATCCAGCAGCGGTTATCCTGTGTGAAACACTGTATGCAATCTATATTATTATTTTTTAAATGTATTTATTAACAGAGAACAGGAAAGGGTGGGATCAGTATTTAATAGGCTAAAGTTCCATGCTTGTTAAGCTAGAAAATAAAACATTTTGTTGAGTTTCTGTATGCTATTCTATTTGTGAACCACTAAATTGAACAGCAGCAAAAATTCAAGACATAACAATGAGAGTGGATGTGCAATAGAAAAAAAAAAAAACATCCTGGCAGAGAATAAATGTAACCTAAAGAGGTGTGAGTCAGGACCT
>NW_015663012.1:0-132 GCF_001515625.1 Sinocyclocheilus rhinocerous
AGAATTGACAGACAGTTGACCCTGAGAGGTCAAGTAAATACTTTAAATACTTTAGGTCAAGATCTAAATATTTATAATTAATTATAACTAGTTATGATTAATTATTCATATTTCCCCTTTGAGCTGATTCGC
>NW_015663012.1:420-517 GCF_001515625.1 Sinocyclocheilus rhinocerous
TGATTTTAGCGAAGAAACCCTAATTTCAGTATTAAAGGTATTAAAGCTTCTGCGAAGGAATCTCAGCTCAGTGGCATGTCCAAACTGTACCATAATG
>NW_015663013.1:0-513 GCF_001515625.1 Sinocyclocheilus rhinocerous
TGGGATACCGAAAGACTGACCTTGACGATCTGGGTGCAACAGACAAGACATGACAAGAGTCCTGACGATCAGCTGTGTCCTGACGAGACTCAGGATGATCAGCTGTGACGTGACGTGACTCAGGATGATCAGCTGTGACGTGACGTGACTCAGGATGATCAGCTGTGACGTGACGTGACTCAGGATGATCAGCTGTGACGTGACGTGACTCTGGATGATCAGCTGTGACTTGACTGGACTCATGAATAACAACTGTGACTTGACTTAGTTCATGAAGATCAGCTATGACCTGACTTGACTCATGAAGATCAGCTGTGACTTGACTTGCCTCATGACGATCAACTGTGACTTGACTAGACTCAGGAAGATCAGCTGTGACTTGACTTGACTCACGACGATCAACTGTGATTTGACTTGATTCGTGACGATCAACTGTGACTTGACTTGACTCATGAAGAACAACTGTGCCTTGACTTGGTTCATGAAGATCAGCTGTGACTTGACTTGACTCAT
>NW_015663014.1:0-204 GCF_001515625.1 Sinocyclocheilus rhinocerous
CGGCACGTTGTCAGTTATTCCTTCCTTGTAGGCTATTATTATTATGCAAAGATGAAGTCGACGATGCTGATTAGCCATCTCTGCAGTACGAGAGAAATGCACCTTTCATATAGTCCTACAGCATTGCAAACGCTGCAGCCTGTTCATTATCAGAATAAAATACAGTCAACCAAACATATAGATACACTATAGAATCTAGATACA
>NW_015663014.1:387-582 GCF_001515625.1 Sinocyclocheilus rhinocerous
TAAGTACAAAGCCTGGTTTACATAGGCCTAATAAATAATAGTCTGTTGCATTCAAATTCAAATAGCCAACATTCATCGTGAATAAAAATTTGGATTCGGAGATTTGGAAATGAGAGCGTAAGAAAGAGGATTATAGGGCCAAACAATAATAAAAAAAATAAAACATCTCCAGAATAAAGTCATTAGCCTATAATG
>NW_015663015.1:0-514 GCF_001515625.1 Sinocyclocheilus rhinocerous
TATTTTGCTAAAATGAACGAAATGACTCGAAAAAAGATTCGTTCAGTTTGCTGAACGACACTCAAAGGTCCGAGTCTGTAAAATGATCCGAACTTCCCATCACTACACTGCGCAGACGCAGGCGACGTCACTTCTTCAAGCCCCACTCGCTGCATTATTTAGACCATTGTTTCCCAACCGTCTGTCGAGAGCAGGGGTGCAGTGTAAAAAAATCCTTTTTTAATATTTTTAAATTGCTAAAATGTTCAAAAAAGCAGCTATTATATAATATCCATTTCTGATGTCGCCAATAATTAGAGATGCACCGAAATTCCGGCTGCCGCTCTATGCGTGTGTGCTCCGCTCAGTCGCTCGCGGCCCATGTGAGTGCTCCACTCATATACCGTTCATGCTCATCGGAACAGCAAAGTCCACTCAAAAATCAAGCTGACAGGTCGCTCTATGCGTGTGTGTTATCCATAGACTGTATACAAACAGTCATTAAAGATGAATGAAGAATAAAGACCAACCTCCT
>NW_015663016.1:0-167 GCF_001515625.1 Sinocyclocheilus rhinocerous
AGGTCCAAACCCCATTTACACTTATTCCTAAATGACAACGATTGTCGCATACTAACACCTTGTCTACACCAGACGTGTAAACACTTTGGTTTTTACTCTGTTGTTTTCTTTACTGTAGGGGAGGGCAGCATCCTCATACATCATGTTCCTGACAAAGTTTAAAATGT
>NW_015663016.1:180-766 GCF_001515625.1 Sinocyclocheilus rhinocerous
CTTTTTTTTAAAAATTTATTTATTTTTTTTATTATTATTATTTTTAGTATCACCATGATTCAGCTAAGCACAAAAGTGCTATTTTAATGTTATCTTATATAGCTGTATATATATATTTAAAAAAATTTGTTTTGCAGAGGCTTTTAAGAAGACAGCAAGAAGCTGAGAGGGAACTCTCAAAATTGGTACAAGAGGACTGAGGGTGTCTAGAATGCACAAATGTATGTCTGCAGTATAAGCAGTACTGAAAAATGTATAGTTGCTGCTGCTTCTAACTGTCCCCGGTTTTTTTCTTGTGCAAATGTTCAAAGCTTTCAGTAAACTGGTTCAAAAACAGGTTCAAAGTGTGTGTTAACTTTAACAGTAATATTAATTTTAACAATTATGTATCAGAATATAGCATAATAAGATGGGTTGTTTCAATAAAATTAAAATTTGAAGAGATTTCAATCTCACTGTGTGCTCTAATGCTTTAAAAAAAAATTGTGTGGTGTTGAAAACATTTTTTTTTTCAGGTGGGCTTTAAGCATATTGTCTTGTCGGGCCCACCCTAACACCCAGATAGGTTTTGCATATGATCTCTAGT
>NW_015663017.1:0-348 GCF_001515625.1 Sinocyclocheilus rhinocerous
ATTTCAATTCAGATTAATAGTCCAGTACCCCAGGGTGTCCCTCGGTCAGTTTCAGGACGTTCTGATGTTGCACTACATAATAAAGGCCCTCCAAAATCTCATATTCTACCTGTTCTGCCTGTGATTTTGAATTGCTCTAAAAAGGAAACTCCCTGTTTCGACAGACCACTTTCAATTCAGATTGAAAGTTCCCTACCCCAGGGTGTCACTCTGCCAGTTTCAGGACGATCTGATGTTGCATTACAAAATAAAACCCTCCAAAATTTCATGTTCTGCTTGTTCTGCTAATGATTTTGGATAGCTCTTAAAATTAAACTCCCTGGTTCCACAGAACAATTTCAATTCAGA
>NW_015663018.1:0-915 GCF_001515625.1 Sinocyclocheilus rhinocerous
ATACTAATAGCACACTTGAATAAACTTCTTTTTTGTAAGGGTAAGTAAGGATATGTGCCACAGAAGTCAGCGTATTCGTGAGCAGGTGATAAGAAGAGAAAAGTTTTTAAATATTTATGGTACAACCCCATAAGTTTACCTTGTGTAGAGCTGTCACCGTAATACTTATGAGTTCAACACCTCACTGTCTTTCCACCGACTACATCCGCAACTGTGATCAAAGACTACCGGTATGTAAAATATTTGGAGTGACTACCATCAGGGTAGAATTATGATGAATGACAATCTAGAGTGACGTAATAGTCGCATGAATTCTGATATGACCATTCAGATTGAGGTCGCATTGCAAAACATCTGATCTGAATCTAATTTAGGACCATATATGGAAGTGGCCCAAATCTGACCGAAAAGATCAGATTCCATGTGGGCCACATTTTGCTGTGAATGTAACATAAATGTCTTTATGAAAATCTAAAAATATAGAAATATTTACACTACACTACCATTCAAAAGTTGCTCACCAAACCTACATTTATTTGATCAAAAATACAGTAAAAACGGTAATATTGTAAAATATTATTTTGATTCACTATAACTTGTCTATTGTAATATATTTTAAAATGTAATTTATTCCTGTGATGCAAAGCTGAATTTTCAACAGCCATTACATCAGTCACATGATCCTTCAGAAATCATTATAAAATGCTGATTTGCTGCTCAAGAAACATTTACTGTTATTATTCATGTTGAAAATGAGTACATATTTTTGTGTCATTCATTTTGTTTTAGGGTTAACAAAATAACAGCATTAATTCAACATAGAAATCTTTTGAAACATTGTATATGTCTGTACTATACTTTTGATAAATGTATATGTCCTTGCTCAATAAAAGTCAGCATTTCTATCAACAAATA
>NW_015663019.1:0-1348 GCF_001515625.1 Sinocyclocheilus rhinocerous
TTTTGTCTGGGAACAATAGGTCCTGGCGTTTTTGCATGACAATGCACTCTAATTTAATTTGGCTTAATTAATTTTTAATGACTCATGCAATGTAGCCCAATTATACCGCTATTGCATCTACTGTGGCATTGCAACTCGGGAGGTCTTGTATCAAACGCTTTTGCTCTTAAAAGTTATTCAGGAGTGTCATTAACCCCTGTGACTTTTGATTGTGTTCATGTTTTCCCCACAGGAATCAAATCCCCATTTAGATGACGAATCATTGGAGCTCCTTTGTTGGGTTTCGATGGAGGCGAGTAGTAGCTGATTGCAAGGGCACTGAGCCCTATTGAGGAATAGGATTAAAGGCAAACCCAAAAGATAATATTGCTTTTTTGGACTTGCATTGTTGAAGCTTAATAGGACGTGGCACGGCGCTGATGCAAATGAGCTCTCAGTCAATTTACAGTTGCCACAGTAACCCGAGAGACTTCCAGCTTCAGCAGACCTGTCGACGAAACACAACTTTATAGCTGCAGAGCACTGTGAATGTGTATCTGTAATACGTTCAAGTCTTGGCTTAAAACTGATGAGACTGGAAAGAAACTAGGACGTCGGTTACAATGAATACTGAAAGAGAGTTCAACTTTTCAATATAGTCAGTTATTTTTACTGAAAAAGACCTGCAAAAAAGACAAATGCTGAGACATGAGTGATGATTTTGGAAGAGAAACAAGAGATGCAATGTCTAGTTTAGTGGAATATTGTAGGTGAGCTGCTCACCAAACAGAATACAAAGCCGAATTATGGCTGAATCCAAATTCATGGGTTCACGTACCTCTCATTCGGCACAAATTCAAATGTTCCCGTATTCACAATGTAAGCTTTGGTTGCTAAACTATTATTTATTTTGTAAACAAGGCTTTATATTTAAGCCATGTCCCAATATGCACATAAAACATCAAACTTCATGTGCGCAAAAAGTGTTTTCCTACAGACTTTAAACTGAACAGTGTGACTTTTTTTTAAGTTTGGTTGACTGCATTTTAGTCTGATGATGAATAGTTTGTGATGTCAAGTTTACAATGCTAGAACTGATATGTAGTGTGCATGTGGTTCCTGTTAATTTAATTACATTACATTATCGTCTAGCATGTCTCATATGAAAAAAAAGTGACTTATATTTACGGAAAATATGGTAATTGTAGCTGACAAAACGTCTCAGGCTACTTATGTAACCATGGTTCCCTGAGTAGGGAACGGAACGCCTCGGTGTCTGAAGCATACATTGAAAAAACACCAACTTGTTGGCCGGCGACAGCCATGACGTCAATGACGTCACGACTATAGTGTAAATAGGCACCGGGAG
>NW_015663019.1:3220-12804 GCF_001515625.1 Sinocyclocheilus rhinocerous
TTCCTTTGGAAAAAACGCTCGCAGTGCACACCGATTGCCCCCTCGGATGCATCACGTGTGTGCTCTTTGCCCAAACAAACAACGCATAGATCGTGTGTGTCATCAGATGTTAAACAACGTCAACACGGATGCACACATCCTTAAATGCTTTGCTAGTGCTCGCCATAATGAGATAAATAGAGATCGCTCTTACCACAGAAATGCACGCTTCAAACAAAACAGTCAATGAAGACGAAGAAGAGAATGATGTATGCTCCCGGCGCCTATTTATACTATAGTCGCACCGGTAGTGACGTCATGGCTGTCGCCGGCCAACAAGTTGGTGTTTTTTCAATGTATGCTTCAGACACGGGTCACGACGAGGCGTTCCCCATAGCGACCCCTAGAGGACGCAGTTCGAAGTTCCCATGAAAGGAACTAACATTTTAGTTGACAAGAAAGTGCAAATGTAAACCAAATATTGAAACATTGCTTAGTTTAAACATGTAACAACCTGCAGGTATACAGACAACTGCTGTGATTGCATTATTTAAACTTAAAAATGGTATTATTTTAAGATTATCTATTAAAAACATTGCAACTGCATTGTTAATATCTTGCTCTAGTTCAACTATATGACTCCAGTCCATCAATTATCGTCATGAAGCCAAAAGCTACGTTTTTGTAAGAAACAAATGCATCTGTTGCTTCCAGCTAAAATACGAGTCCATAATTCCTCCACTGAAAAAGTACATCTCCTGTTGTCTCTCACATCAAAATCCAGCCACATATTAGTTTAGAGCTGTTTAAACGCTGCTTGATCTGTGCAGATTTCTCTCCTGATTCAGACCAGAACACTTTTTCACTGGAGGAAGAGTTATTATGGATTATGGACTCAATATATTTTAGTTAAAAACGTCTTAATGCTGGATTAGTTTCAGCTTTTCTCTTCTCCAGATGTTAACTGATGGACTGGAGTGCTGTGGATTACTCGTGGATTATTGTGATGTTTTTATCAGCTGTTTGGACTCTCATTCTGACGGCACCCATTCACTGCAGAGCATCCATTGCTGAGACACTGATGCAGTGCTACATTTCTACAAATCTGATGAAGAAACAAAATCTCAGATGACCTGAGGGTGAGTAAATTTTATGAGTAAATCTATTCCCACTGGCCCTGCCCACATTGAATCTCACTGGAATAAAATCCTGCTCTTCATGTATATTAATCATCAGACATGTACAAGGATATATAAAATGTTTTCTGGAAAAGCTTCACAATTTGTGTCATGCAGCAACAGAAAAATGGCTTGTCAGAGTCCTGTCGCACCGCACCTGGTTAGGACAGCGGAGCATTAGTCTCTAGCACAGGTGCAGATCTAATGAGAATTAAAAGCAAACCAAGAAAAAAAACATCCTCTCAGAAAACGTTGTGTTGAATTCGACCTCTGGATCTCTGTCACATGCACTCCTCTCCATGTTCTGATCTAATATACATAAGAGATCCCAGTCCTCGCTATGATGAAGTTTGCCATTAGATGTGCCACAAAAGGCAAAATCCCTGGATACCTTATTACTCTTTTTAAACAAAACCCCTCCAGATACTGGAAGCATTAGAATCCGGGACAGGATGATGGATCGCAGCTGACCTTTCATTTGAGGGAGTCCTCTGGCATTTCCATATTCTCATACCTTACAAAAACTCCTCAAAGGTATGAAGTGCAGTGAAACAGGTCATTTAACTACACAAGGGAGGGAAGGACCTACATGAATATGAACTATGTCTATAGGGGCTTCATGGCTTGTGTGTGTGTGTGTGTGTGTGTGTGGCTGGCTTGAAAAAATTAGGCACAGTGACAATGGCGTGACAGTGAGAGTT
Organism: Sinocyclocheilus rhinocerous; assembly: GCF_001515625.1. Taxonomy (NCBI): domain Eukaryota; kingdom Metazoa; phylum Chordata; class Actinopteri; order Cypriniformes; family Cyprinidae; genus Sinocyclocheilus; species Sinocyclocheilus rhinocerous. The sequence goes on from NW_015663019.1 coordinate 5,079, forward strand.
TGTTCTTAACATTTTTCTCATAAGATTTGATTTATTCAGGTTACCTTCAGTAATCCTTCTGACAGCAGTGAAAGTCCCCTTCAGCTATTTACTCACAGAGGAGTTCAGTCACCCATGGCTTCAGTGCTGAAGTAAACTTATGATAAGAGTATGGGTGACTTTTACAGTTCAGCAACAGTTTTGAATCTGTCGTGCTAAATAGAAAAAGAGAATGGCTGGCTTCTCGGTTCTGTTGGCGTTTGTAATGTTTGTTGTGATAGTTTAGAGGAGTACGGGCTGCATTAACGAAACAGTTTTGGCACGTTTGCATGCCGTATTTCAGCACAAAACCCATCATTTTCATCACTAACCACCTGTAATCCAGTTTAAACAGGTGTGAAATGTGCTAAAATTATGGTAAAAAAAAATCAAATTTCCCAGAAGGAGTTATTATGGTATTACCACCTACGTTATGCAATTTTAATAAATAGTTTGGTAACACTTTATTTTAAGGACCAATTCTCGCTATTAATTAGTTGCTCATTAGCATGCATATTAGTAGCATATTGGCTATTTATTAGTACTTATAAAGCAAATATTAATGCCTTATTCTGCATGACCGTATTTTAGATCCCTTAATCCACCCCATACCTAAACTTAACAACTACACTACTAACTATTAATAAGCAGTTAATAGTGAATATGTGTTCCCTATTCTAAAGTGTTACCAATAGTTTTACATGAAATGGTTTTGTTACATTTTTAATTTTAAAAATATATTTTAATTTTAATTTCAGTAGTTTAATACAGATTGTGACTTATTCACAAAACACTGTGCTGTTACTGCCCACTATACATAATTATCATTATTTACGTACAGCAAAGTAAATGAATATAACAACTACTGGCCCTAAAACATTGTTTTATAAAAAATAGCTTATATATCCACCTGCTATACATAATTGTAATCGTTTTAGTTTAAATTATTTTGTAAAAATATAATAATAAATAAATGAACGAATGAATGAATGAATGAATAAATAAATACATTTCATTAATTCAGGAAAACAAGTAGTGTGAGTTTTCTTCCTCAAAAATTCAGGAGACATTTGTAGAGCCATCAAAATTTTGCTTTATTGACCAGCAAAGTTAATTTTTTTAAACTGGTCATTGCACGATTCATAAGAGGGAAAATAAAAACACATATATCACAACAAATCACTGCGTTCTGGGTCTCAGATGTTATCTCCAGGGATCCCTCACCAGAACTAACTCCATCATGAAAATTAAATCCTTTTCACGAGACAGACCAAGCTATTTTATAATAACAGCACAATTCTAATTCAAACCTATTTACATCACACAAAAACAAATATATACGCAAATATACTAAATCATGTTTGCCATAAGCAATAGTGAAAATGTCATAACATAAAAAAATAAATATAAATATCAACACACACAAACGATAAATTAAACAACCCACACACAAATATAGTCCCAAAAGCTACATTTCGCATAATTCCCAACAAATATACAAAGGACGTCAAAAAATGCAAACATTCTCACTATCAACAAACCATTAACTATGACTATTGCCTCAATAAACTCCTAATTTTGCTGCTTATTAATAGTTAGTAAGGTAGTTGTTAAGTTTAGGTATTGGGTTGGATTAAGGATGTAGAATATGGTCATGCAGAATATGTGCTTTATAAGTACTAATAAACAGCTAATATGTTAATAATAGGCATGCTAATAAGCAACTAGTTAACAGTGACAGTTGGTCCCTAAACTAAAGTTTTACCAAACTTTTAAACAAACAATAACAAAAAGAAGAAAACAATATATTTGATTTAAATATTTATAAAGTGTGGCTTCAGCCATCACAGGTAGCAATAGAACAATGTTTTATAAAATGCGCAGAAGTACAATTGTTTGTTTTCATCACAAATGCACTGTAACTTGATTTGCATAATTACTTTGGTGGTAAAACAACCCAGACAGCGAGTGCAAATAAACAACATTATAAGAAGGCAACATTATTCTTAGTGAATTCCCCCTCAGTTTATCCTAAAATAGAAAATCAAAGAGCATGACATAAGCATATTTAAAATATATCGAATGCATTGCAAAACTAATTGAATGTAAAATGTACAGAAAAACAATCCCTATAATAAAAACCAATCGCTCGTGTGAAATGAATCAGTTCATCGGTGCGTTGAGAATTGTGAAGTGTAAAATGTGAACTTGGGTTCAGTCAGTCATGATGCTTTTATGCGCGACTCAAATGTCACACGGTGACCCACTTAAATCTGTCTCCTCTTTTATGTCCACGTTTTCCCCTCACTTTCACTCTTATCCTGTAAAGCAGGCCAGAACAGGTCGAGCAAAAACCTGCTGTCTGAAGAGCGCTTTGGCGCCGGCACACGGACACATGCTGTCAGAGAGCGTTACGCGTCTAACGACAGATCCTTGGCTAGAGCGCAGAGGAGATGTTGGCTCCTTCATTGTGCCTGTGATTAAGGTCAGCGCTGTCAGCTGAGAGTTAACGTCAGCCATGAAGAGCTGCTACGCTCTCGCTGATCGGGCCTGGCACGGGAACATGAAACCTGAGCGCAGCCTCTCGTCTGGCAGGTGCCTGGAATACTGACCATGTTGAGTTCAACCTCTTTAGCCCATCAGTGAACTCATATTCATGATCAACAAACCACTAATGTGCTCGCTTTGACATGCTGATGCATGCTAGCAACGCGATAAAACATGATACACATTGTCAAAACATGCTAGCAATGTGCTAAAACATGATGGCAGCTCACTAAAACACGCTAACGTGCTAAAACAATCAAGAAACATGCCAACAACATGCTAAAACATGACAGCATCTCAGTAAAGCAAGCTAAAAACATGCTAGCAACATACATGATAGCAGCACGCTAAATCAAGGTAAACATGCTAGAAATTGCCTAAACATAATAGAAATGGCCAAAAGATGATAGCAAAATGCCAAAACATGCTAGCAACATACTAAAACATGTTAACAGTTTCTTAAAACATGCTAACAATGTGTTAAAACAAGCTAGAAACATTCTAACACAGGGCTGTCCAAACTCGGTCCTGGAGGGCCGGTGTCCTGCAGAGCTTAGCTCCAACTTGCCTCAACACACCTGACTGGAAGTTTCTAGTATGCCTAGTAAGAGCTTGATTAGCTGGTTCAGGTGTGTTTAATTGGGGTTGGAGCTAAACTCTTCAGGACACCGGCCCTCCAGGAACATGGTAATAACGTACTAAAATATGCTAGCAATGTGTCAAATCATGCTAGCAACATACTAAAACATGTTAGCAGTTTCTTAAAACATTCTAACAATGTGTTAAAACAAGCTAGAAACATTATAGCAGTATGTTAAGAGATGTGGTAAATAATGCTAGATGCATGCTAGCAGTATGTTAAACATGCTAGCAACTCATTAAAACATGCTAGACATTTGGTAAAACTAGCTAGCAACATGGTAGCAACTAAAGCATGCTAGCAATGCCTTAAAACATGCTAATAATGTGTTAAAGGATGCTAGCAATGTGTCAAATCATGCTAGAAATATACTAAATCAAGCTAGAAACATGATAACAACATGACTAAAGATGCTAACAACATAATAAAACATGCTAATAATGTGTCAGTATGTTAAGATATGCTATGTGGTAAATAATGCTAGATGCATGCTAGCAGCATGTTAAACGTGCTAGCAACTCATTAAAACATGCTAGAAAATTGCTAAAACTAGCTAGCAACACGGTAGCAACTAAAGCATGCTAGCAATGCCTTAAAACATGCTAATAATGTGTTAAAGGATGCTAGCAATGTGTCAAATCATGCTAGAAATTTACTAAATCAAGCTAGAAACATGATAACAACATGACTAAAGATGCTAACAACATAATAAAACATGCTAATAATGTGTCAAATCATATTAGAAATATACTAGCAACATAAATCATTCTAGCACCATTGGAAATCATGTGTTAATAAATGTGTTAATCATGTTAAATCATTCTAGCAACATGTTAAAAATGCTAGTAACATCCTAAAATATGCTAGCCATGTGTTAAATGCTAGCAGTGTGCTAAACCCTACATATGCAACTGTTTTCAATGGCATGAATGAGTGAGATTTGAAACAATCTGCATGATGCCGCCTTTGATGCCCTAAAATACAGTCACAGAAATACTTGATATGTTTACAAAAACAATTGTTATTGAGAGTGGATTAATTTATTTAATTAACCCTCTGAGGGATGCAGGGCATCTTTTTTTAAATATGTGCTATTGAATGACACTGAACTCGACTATACATTTATACACAATCCCAAAACAATAGTGTACCATTGTATCCAAATAATCCCATATTTAACTTTTGCAAAGACATCCTGAGATGGCCTGCACTGTGGCATGTAAATAAACCTCTGAGTTGCACAATTTCCTTCTTGTAAATGACCTGTTTCCAGCACTGCATCCATATGCGGCTTCCAGATTGAATAAGGGATTCAGAGCAGATTTAGAGATATGCTGTGTTAAGATAATAGATTTTCAAAGCATTCAGTTTTGGATTTAGCATAATCCTTCCATCTTGATTTTTTGGGTGTTTCTCTCTCTCTCTGTGTGTGTGTGTGTGTGTGTACCTGTTTTTCTCCCCACAAGGATAGCAAACCAGACGTGTGTGTGTGTGTGTGTGTGTGTGTGTGTGCGTGTTTTTCACATATACGGTCAGATGCTGCCTACTGAATAGATATGCAAAGGGCTGACTGTAAATGCACATCCTATAAAAACACTTTGAAAATATATACCAGTTAGATACTAGTTATTGTTAACTGGTCAGACCATAACCAAGATGATTTACTCTTTATGCGAAATTGCATTTTTGCTTTAATAGCAACATTAGCACTATGATGAAACCCTGTTAACCCTTTTCTTTATTTAATTTCACATCAGACCTTTGTTTCATAGCACTGTACATTTTAGCAGTGAATTCTGGGACTTTGCTGACAACGTAACAGCTTGACAGGTGTGATAAGACCCGTCTGTGATTCAGCTTGGCAAAGTTTGCTTCCCATACACACAGTTTGATCGGTGACAAAGAAACACAGAGAGAGACAGTTTCGCTGCTAAGGAAGAAAAACACACACACACACACACACACACACACAAAGCAAATCCTCCACTGAGTTCTTCTGCCAAACCATTGTAAAGGTGCTTTGTTGTTCTCAAATCCAGTCTCCAGAGACAAATCAGTCATGATTTGTGTGAATGGTAAAAAAAGAATCAACACCATGTCTTGCTATTTTATATTTGATGTTTGGCTGCTCTTATGATTGATCCTGTAGGAACGAACGTAACCGAACAATTCAGCAAGCCTCTTTACAGGCAACCTTCAGTTTATTTTTCTTAAAAGCTAAATAGAAGTGTCAGTCCATCAAAATATGAGTGTAAATTACAGGTGTAAGTGATTTAATAATAATAATAATAATAATTGCGTGGCAGGCTGATTAATCATATTGACTGCAAATAATGTCACATGCACACATGTATACACACATATGCATCTGTAACTCAAACTGCAGCAGTGCAGTTTATACATCTCACTCACACTTCTTCATCATATTACACTAATGTTATATAGGAAATTAATAATTTTATTAATCAAGAACGCATTCAATTGATGTAAAGTGACAGTAAAAACATGTATAATGTGACAAAATATTTCTGTTTCAAATAAATGCTGTTCTTTTGAACTTTCTATTCATCTGTGAATCCTGAAAAATAAAATGTATCACAGTTTCCACAAAAATATTGTGCAGCACAACTGTTTTCAACATTGATAATAATCAGAAATGTTTCTTGAGCAGCAAATCAGCATGTTAGAATGATTTCTGAAGATCATGTGACACTGAAGACTGGCGTAATGATGCTGAAAATACAGCTGCGCATCACAGAAATAAATTACAGTTTAACAGATATTCACATAGAAAACAGCTGTTTTACATTGTAATAATATTTCACAGTTTTTACTGTATTTTTGATCAAATAAATGCAGCTTTGGTGAGCAGAAGAGACTTCATAAATAATAAAAAAATATATATATAACACTGTAAAAAAAGATTTTTCGAAGCTGTAAAGATTATTGGAGCACATTTTACAAGTTTCTTTTGTAATTGTGAAATTTACTAGCAATTTCCAAGTCAAAATAGTTTCTGCACCATTTTTTTCAGTGCAGTGTAATAAATGAAATGGAATATATTTCTGGTTTGATGTTAATGAAGATGTACTTGATGGACTATCGGTGTATATAAGACAAAGAAAGGCTGGGAAACACTGCTTTACTAACACTAGCTCTGCTGCTCGACTAGTAACTGATGACACGGCTCTGATGGCTGTATTGTTAGGAGGCTCGTGGGATGTTAAAGGGAGCACAGCGGTTGAGTCTTAATGTATAAAACGGCGTGTTTAAAAGGCAGCGATCACTTCATAATTAGAAATCCTGAGAGCACCTCAGGCTTTGAAACGATCGCTCCAGCAATGTCACCTTGGGGCCACATCTGCCAAACCATATGCTCCAGACGCTCCAGACGAGTCCATCCAGGGAGCGCTGGTGCATTTCTTCTTTTTAGTTTTTCCCTCCATTTCTTCTCTGTCTTTACAGTCTCTCAGATAAAGTGACGGCACCCGGAGGATCGTTCACCTGAAGCTTCCCTCCCATCGCTGCAGGGAGCGCAAGCTTTGAAATATGAGTGCAATTATTTTCTTAAATCCCAGATTCCCGTGGAAACAACAACATCAGGAGAAAACATACACCGCGCCAGATAAATATAAAGAATGTAACCTCTGATTTAATTTATCGCAGATCCATTGTAGTAGATACAAGAGTCAACAACAAAGACTTCTACTGATTCTTTCTACAGAAAAGTGTATGTTTGTGATTTCCGGCTGCTGGTGTACAGGGCCCCACGACACACATGGGCCCCTCACACCATAATGTGCCAATTATAGCATGTTTAAATTAGCAAAGAAGAAGTATACAAGCGCCATTTATGACTTGTTTTGTTTTTTTCCTGCTGCAAAAAGGGGGCCTAAACGTATTTACACAGGATCAAAATTTGTATTCTTAAAAATTTTAAATATTTGAGCTAAAGCTGAAATAAAATATTTGACAAAAAATCTTAAAAACGTTACACATAAATTGTGGTTGGTGTCCAGAATGTTACACTTTATATTAAGCTACAAAATGGTGTAGAATAGTATAGAAATAGGCAAATTATTTGCGAAGAAATTTAGTTGTTTTAGTTCCATTTTTGTCTATGGACTTGTAAGCCAACCTACTACACAAAATATTCAATTCAAATGCAAGAGGCTGCTGTTTTTATTTGCCTGTCTCAAAAGCAAAATGCTCACCTGTTCTAGGTCAGCTGGCAATTGTCAGAAACAATTTCAACCATCAATAAAACCAATGATGTCCATGTCATGTAACTCTGCAAGCCTTTTCATGAGTGTAGCACATCATTTGCAGCAGTAGCAGAGGAAAAATATGATTTAAGCATGACTGTAAACTGCAATACTCCACATATTTTACTGCAATTATGATTACTCTAATTATGAGCATAATCACATTAACATAATCACAGCATTCTGTGTACATGAGCGCAGTATTGCTTTAATCGCATTATAAGGGTACATTCAAACATTCTGAAACTCGGAGACT
>NW_015663019.1:12851-28729 GCF_001515625.1 Sinocyclocheilus rhinocerous
TATATATATATATATATATATAAATACAATAACAAATAATAATGATCATTTTGTTGTGAGATTTAGTCATATTGAGAAATCTTTTCACAGGAAGAAATCTAGACCTCTTTCTGAAGGTCTGTATGTAGAAAGGAAATGTAATAAATTGTCGAATGAGATACTCAACATTCTTTGCTCAAAGAATAGAAAAATCGATGGCATTCTAGCCTGTAAATGTCATTGATGAGTCATATGAACTTAAGGCTTTAAAGGAGAGCCTCAGTTTTCAGCCTTTAACTTCTTACAAAAGCGAGACTCTTTTATAATTACAAAGGGACGTGGGGAACAGACTGTGGATGAGGACGTCAATACCGAGACCACATATCCATTTGTTTATCTGCAGTCTCTTCCTTTGGTATAGATCGATACTTTTTATAGAGAACCTTAAAACCGTTATTGCGTATCATGGGAAAAATGTATTGGGAATCTGCTCAATTTCATAATCATTTTAGTTGTTGATGTGCAATCAAACAGTTGTGTAATGTGAGAAAAAAGTGTAATACTTGGAATTTTTAAATCAGACCAAAGTGTTTTTTGTGTTTTGTTGCACATTATACAGTATATAGGAAATCATTATATATTGCATATACTGTATTATATTCAGTGGCACCAAAAAGTATTTGGGCAATTAAGTTACACAATATATAATTAGAGAATATATAGTTAATGTGATGAACTGCACCTGTAGTTGTTTCAGACTTTTGTCTGATACTGTATTTTAATCATGACAACTCTGGACTAGATCTGCTATGCTGCTGCTGCTGTTGACTTTCTAGTGTCAATAGATACGTAGACATGCTGCTGTGAGAATGTAAGATCTGCTGCTGCAGCATGAATAGACATACGTGAATCCTGTAGCAGATCAAGACAGGTGGTGTTGGGGGAGGTGGAGGGTTTCAGAGGAACTCTAATAACACGCTGCAGGACCAGCTTACAGCGAAAACTGAACCAGACTATTTAAATGTTGAGAAAACCAGCTTTTTGGCTGTAAATGCAACAGAGATCAATCAGCAGTGGCCAGCAATGCCATGTAGTAATGATGTGATTTCTAACTGATTGTATGTAAAAGAACCTATCAGTCTGTGCTATGTAGAATTTCATGACTGAGCTAGATAATGAAACAAAGAGCCTGCTGATGATGACCTTCCTTTAACCACTAAAACATACTTTTATGTCTTTCTTTCTTCTGATGTAGTTCAGCCACGTTTTATTTTTTGTATTATCTTAGCAAGCAAAAGAGCCCATTCAGAGCAAATAGCTTCCTTAACAAAAAAAAAACAAAAGAAAAAAACAACAACAAAAAACAATGTATACAGGCTTTACATTTAAAGGTATAAAATGAAAATATATATTTTTTATCATTTACTCCAATTCATTCCAACTCTCTCTCTCTCTCTCTCTCTCTCTCTCTCTCTCTCTCTCTGAAACTGTAAAAATAAGACATTAGACTCAATATCTAAGCTGCTGTTTTGCAATGAAAGTGGATGGTGATTCATAATGTCAAACTCCAAAAAGACAAACAAGTCACCATAAAAGTATTATAAATATAGTCCATACAACTCACAGACTAAACACCAACATTTCTGAAGTAATTTGTGGGAAGAACAGATAAAACTTTTAAGGGATAGTCATTGTAATCATATACTTACCCTCATGACTGAAGGCGGTGACTGTGTAGTTCTGACGCCAACTTTTTACGGAAGTCACAACGGTTTGTGAAAAATCACAGCTACTTTATGCAGGCTGTGTGAATTTTACTGTGGACTGACTGTTTTGAAACTTATATGGTAGTTACATAGCACCTAGACCTCAGTTATCATGAAAAAAGCCAGGAAATTTCAGTTTTGACAATATCGGACCTTTAAGATCTCCCACTCTTGGTCAAGTGACACGGAAGAAACAGGGTGGTTGGTGCTTGGTGTCAACCATATTTGTAGTCCTTACACATTTTGTAGTCCATTTCAGAGCTTCCCAGATGGCAAGATTTGTAACAAATTTCCTTTATCATATGACTCCAGAAGATATAATGGCACAATTCATATGGACCACTTTTATGAGCCTTTTTGTCTTTTTCAGAACTAGTCATTTTAAATGCCTCAGCATGATTTCACATTGTGTTTCATGAAAGAAAAAAAAATACACATTTAAATTAACATGGGGGTTAATGATGACATAATTTGCCTTTGTACTGAAGATTTAATTTTAAGTAAGACATCATGGCAACAAGATACACTATAATACACAGGTGCAAGAGCAGCATGAGGCCAAACGGACTTCAGTGGCTGTTGTCATCAAAACCACAGAAGATCTGGCTCTTCCTCAAATCCTGGGCCTTGGTGACAGTCTACCATTTTGTCCTAGTCTGACCTACAAAACCAAGACCTACCAAGCCATGCTATTTTTAGCTTGGCACATTTACACAATAAGACCTCAGCTGCCATCTGAGTCGCCATCCGAAGGACCAGCGTCTGTTGGGTGACTTTGGTGTCGCCGCTCTCCTGTCGGGTTTCGCCTTGCCAAACACCTGCAGCCGTAACACAAGGGCACCTTTCAGAAAGACTCTCTGATGGACAAACTGCAGGAATAAGAGAAGTGACACTCAGCATCAATCGATTAATCATTCAACCGGCTTGGCCTCAGTCCATCTCACGACTGACGAGAATCGATCTCCAGACTTAAGAAGATGAATGTTTTCTCATTCCGCTAATGATTTGAATATGGTATAAATTCAGAACTGAAATACAACGAAGATTGTTTCAAAGATATTCTTAAATTAATTTAAAAATCATTCACTACATGCCAAGAGAGAGAGATTTAAGTCATCATGAACGTTCATGTGCTGGACACAGAAGACAGCTTAGCTGCTCATCTTTTTGGGCCAGCAAGATCCTATATTGATCTTGTGGCCATCCACAGGGAATTTCTGGCAATACTCACAGTGGGTGGGACCGCTTTCTTTGAGGATGCATCGGCTTCCTCTTCCTTTTAATCTTTTAATGCATGCAAAGACTTTAGTGATGCAAGCTCACAACCAAAACAGCTGCTGGTGTGCAACAGGGAAACAGGATAACTGGAAACATTTAAAAGATCTCAAACCTGATGTTTGACGAGGAAAAAAGTCACATTCAGTCCAGACTGGATGCAAAAATGCTGTGTGTGATGGCGAAGAAAAAGAAAGCAAGTGATCGATGAAATGTCCTGATGCTTGCGGTGGCAGGTTAGGCTATAAAGCCAGAATTAGATTGAAGAAATAGCTTTTAGCGCTTGTCGATGTATTGTGTGAAGGGTCAAGGTCTGTAACTTCACCATCTGGCTACAGAAACCATCTTTCTCCATTGACGACCATTCAGAAATATGCATATATTCGCTTTACATATATTATATTGTTCATTATTCTCAATAAATCACAAGTATTTTTTTTTTTATTATTATTGTAAAGGCTCTTAACCCTGTAAAGCCTTACATATTCAATAATAGTCTGAAAAAAAAAATGTATATAGCCAATAGACAAAATCATTAGAATATGGAAGCTCAATTTTATTTAGAGACCCAAACTGAGCAAAACTATTCAATTTAGTGCAGATGCTGATATTTATATGATGAAAATCTGATGTTGCAATGTCAATCAATGAACCATTATACAAAAGTCATCAGACTCTATATCTCACAATAATATAAGTAAACAATAATACCAATAAGTCTTAGTAAGATGATATTTAAATGCTTAGGGTTAGGGTTAGGTTTTGCATTGCATTGCATTGATCAAAACAATGCAATGGTGATTGAGAGATGAACAGACAAATGTTCCTCAAAAGCCTGATGATCATATTTGAGACTCACTGATTTTTTCTAAAAAAAAAAAGATTGATTGATGGAGAATCAAGTTTCATCCAGTAGTCCAGTAAGTGTTCATCTGGAAATATCACTAAGAATATCAAAGTTATTATTATGTTTACTTGATAAATATCAGTAAAGATTTGACAGAAAAAAAGACATGTGAAGCTCGAGCTGAAGGTGGACGTTTGTACAATTACCCTAAAAGAGCGTTTACTGGATAACAAAAACAAAGTCTAAACTGTCAATCAGATGACAGAATGCATAGAGTAGATTGTGAGTAACAGGTTGTTAGCAAAGTTTTTATAATGTTGATCATTTAGAGACCTTAAAATCTTGCATATGAGATATAGTAGGCATCCAATATAGTAGATTAATCGCATCCAAAATAATAGTTTGTATTTAAGTGTGTGTACTGTGTATATTTATATGTGTATATATAAATACAAACACATACAGTACATGTATTTATATATTATTTATATTTATACATAAATATATATTACATATATTTCTTAAATATATAGCATATATGTGTGTGTATTTATATATACATATAAATATACACAGTACACGCACACACATATTATGTAAACACAAAGTTTTTTTTTTATGCGATTAATTGTGATTAATCGATTTGACAGCGCTAGTTACAAAACCATGAGCTTAAGTTTTCTTTGTCTTTGTCAGCTGTGTTTGACATCACAGTTGAGGATAGTTGCTTCGTGCATTCTTACTGTTCCTCATTACATCTTGATGTTTTGTCCAAAGTTTGGCTATGTGAGACTAGGAACAAAGACATTTTAGATTAGAAAGTAATGGTCAGAGAAAGCAAAATGACCTCAATAAGTGATAATGCGTTGTTTCCCGACATGCTTTCTGGCTTATTGTGATCTGTGTTTCTGAAACACAGGGTGAAGGAATCACGGTTTGGAGCATATGTAACAATTACATCACAATCTCTTTATTTTACTTACTTTGCCTGTATGTGCATGCATATATGCAAATGAAAAGGGAAAGAAAGAAGGAAGGGGGAAAAAAGTTTAATGATGAATTTACTTCTGCTGAAACAATCTAAATGCAAATTGCACTTCTCTATCTGTATGTTCCAGGACGTAATGAGGTTTGAATTTAAATGACCTGCTTGCATTTCATCCACTTTGAGAGCCAAGTAAAAATTTAAGGAGGAAAGACTTCAGCATAAACAAACTGGAATTATGGCTGTAATAGAACTCCAAAAAACTACGGCTGAGTAGCACACCAGAGTTCAGATCTGATCAGGCCCTTTGAAATGTGCCGTGGGTTACATGTAAGTTACATAAGCGTTTTTAAAAATACCACCATTCCACCGTTTCCACAACGAAGCAGCCTTTCAGGCCAAATGCATGTTCAAATCATGACCTTCTCCAACCTCATACACCCACATGAGTGTATGAAGTGCTCTATCAGATATCATGCCTCATAATTCCATTTAAACCAGTTAGTGAGTTTCCACAAGGTCAAATCTTCTCTCTCACTCAGATGTTTGTTAGAGCAATGATAAAATAAATTGCAAGACCAACCCACACCATTCCCAGTAAAGTGGGTGTGAATGAACGCCAGTGCCGTTGACCTCTTGATGGGTTGACGGGTTTGACTTCCCCAGGACCAGCGTAAAGTGGATATCTCCCATCATCACGTTTAGGGAGGGCCAAATTATCAACATGATACTAATGGAGGAAAATGTTGGACGCACTACTCAAATATGATTGCAGATACTGAGGCATAAGAGCAAGAAAATGGCATTTCTCCATGTAGAGGAGTTATATAATGAAAAATCAAACTGTCCTTGAAAAGTAAATAAGAGAAAAATAGTTATCTTAAAAAAAAAAAAATCATTAAAAATCGCCTTTAAAGTTGTCCAAATGAAGTTCTTAGCAATGCATATTACGAATCAAAAATTAAACTTTGATATATTTACGGTAGGAAATTTACAAAATATCTTCATGGAACATGATCTTTAATAATAATAATAATAATAATTAATTACATTTATATAGCACTTTTCTAGGCACTCAAAGCGCTTTACATTGTCAGGGTGTATCTCCTCATCCACCACCAGTGTGCAGCATCCACCTGGATGATGCGACGGCAGCCATAGTGCGCCAGAACGCCCACCACACACCAGCTTATTGGTGGAGAGGAGACAGAGTGATGAAGCCAATCAGCAGATATGGGGATTGTTAGGAGGCCATGATGATCAGAGGCCAATGGGCAAATTTGCCATTGTTTCACTTTACTTAATATCCTAATGATTTTTGGCATATAAGAAAAAACTATAATTTTGACCCATACAATGTATTGTTGGCTATTGCTACAAATATATCCCAGCGACTTAAGACTGCTTTTGTGCTCCAGGCTCACAAATGTTTAAACTATAAGTTGTGACTACAGAAAAGTACCGCAGCAAAAAACAGCCATTTAAGGGTAAACAAGAGGGTGGAAAAAGGTAATTTAAAAATAAATTATGACTGTTTTAGATCAAGAAACCTTAGGGAAAAAAATTTAATTAAAAAAATGAATGAAACTGTATGACTATTGATGATTGATGTTTAAAATGACACATGAGGTGCTAAAAAAAAAAAAAAAGAGTCCATTCCCGGTTAGCGGGGGGGTTTTTTTTTTTTTTTTTTTTTTTTTTACAGTAAATATAATGATGATCGAGTATCATATAATACTATATATATTATCATATAATCCCTAAGATGCTTCACATATCTTGTAAATAAAATTTCTAGCAGGCGGAGATAAAGCATGACATCAGCAACATCAAGATCATAGGTCTGTTTCACTGGAAAAGCGATGCATTCTAGCTAAATATATACATTGAATGCACTGTGAGGCACTTCGAGTAAAAGTGTGTTCCAAATGCACTTATGTGGATGTAATTCAGGGAAACAATGTTATCTCAAATAAAGTTTGATTTTAGCACACATACAACTTCGTACATTTGTATAGAAACTGAACCACAAATCATTAATGCACTGATAGCACTTAAAATGCAAGCATTTTAATCATGAGCAAGCTTAGAGAAATCTGAGGTTCATATTAGACATTATATGTTGATTTTATTGTATTTCATCAAATAAATGTATTAAATTTGTTCAGTGGCATCACACTGAAAATGTTATTGAATGGTTTTAATTCCTTTTTATTTTTGTCGTCATACAGTGTTCAGCTTATTGGGATTTCAAGACATTAAAATTATAGAATTCTTATAATATAAACATTATATATTAGGTATCCACACATTGTTTGTTTTAAAAGATGTACATGTGTGAACCTTAGTACGTTTTAGATGCTGTTAATATGTCCATATTGTATGTTTCAGCATTCAAAAATGTACATGTAAAAGTTGAATATTAATGCATATGAAAATTATGGTACATGCAATTGATGGGTAAAACATAAGGCAGTCACAGCTCAGACTTCCCCAGGCTTCTCATTTAGTTTACCTAAGAAAAGAAAATACTAATCTGAGGATGTGTCACTTGTGATTAACACTTAAGCAGCCATATGTGATTAAATAAACATTGCAAACAAAGTCTTTACCAGTCACTCACAATCAATCCAGGTAATATCGACCAATAACAACCATTACAGCTTTAACATTTCTCTCCAGCTGGAATACACTAGACAGTTTCCAGCAGCAGATAACAGCATATAGGTGTTCTGGCCCACTTAGATACATATCAGAGAGGAAAGGCCTCTGGTGATTCTGCTCTCATTATCTGTCTGCTTGTGATTCTTCATCCCGCGGTCGATATTGGCCTTTTATGGCCATCATCTGGAAGTTTTAACGGCAAATTGCAAACAACTGACAGAGCATTGGAGTGCAACAGGTCACATCAACAACAGAGAGTAGAAAACAAGAGATGGGCAGATGGAGAAATGTCTCAAATGCACCAGCGAGGAGGTTCTTTAAATAGCAAAATATGATGCAGAGTGGCATTTTGATCCCTGGGCAGCATGTTTCGGCTCAGTTGCCATTACGTGCTGAAATACAGATAGAATGCAGGGTGAAACATTCCCTAGAGCAGGATTTCTTCAGCTTTTTTTTTAAACCAAATAACTCAAACTGTTCAAATGCATCTCCCTGAACTCTCAATCAACTATGCAGTACTACATACTAAACGAGAGTCTTTGTATATTCGAATATTTTATAATAAACCTCTAATAATTTAAGCAAAATCACACAGGCAGGATTTCTGTTGCAGCTGTGTTGTGTAGGTAATGACAGTCGTGTTGATATTCTGTAAACAGCAGGATGAGTGTAAGTGTGGCTTTTATGCAGCAGTATGCTTCGATAAACAGGAAATTAATATCAGCAGAATCATATCTCTGAGTAACACACAATAATGAATGAATCAGTGTTGTTCAATGAATTGGTTGAGTGAGCGATTCAATGACTCTCCTTTGTTTTGTTACTGGATGCATCAGCTTTTTGGATTTTAGAGCGTTAGTAATATATTAGCTTATTTAAATTTTAGTATATTTTTTTGTAGTTTTTAACTGCTTTGATTCATATGGAAGCCTGTTTCACCACTGGATAAAACATAAAAAGGTAATTGTGACTTTTTATCTCACAATTCTGACTCTTTTCTCTCAATTGCAATTTTACATGTCACAATCCTGACTTTTTTTCTCAGAATGTGTGATATAAACTCACAATTGCAAGTTATAAAGTCAGAATTGTCAGATATAAACTTGCAATTCAGAATTTTTCTTGCAATTGTGAGTTTATATTTTGCAATTCTGACTTTATAACTCACAATTGCGAGTTTATATCTCGTAATTCTGAGAAAAAAAGTCAGGATTGTGAGATAAAAAGTCGCAATTACGTGTTTTTTTTTTTTTTTTACTCAGTGGTGGAAACAAACTTCCATAGATTCGGTTAAGAAACATACTTCATAAAAAAAGAGTCACTGAAAAATCCTCATCGCCAATGAATTCTCAGGCTGCAAGTGAATCCCCATTCATGTTTTTACTCACTGCTGCTTGTCTCCACAGAAATCGTCTTTGGTGAGCAGCTTGCATTCTTTGTATCTCTTGTGATGCATCTGCAGCAGACAAACACTGTTCTACTCATTGATTCTGTTTAGGTCGTTAAAGCAAAGGGACAAAAACATGAATAAAACAGTCAGGCTGGTGTTTTCTACTAAGTCACTAACTAGCTACAGTGGTAAACAAATGGCGCAATTACTCATGTTGATGATGCAAGAGCATAATATAGTGTGACAAGAGACCTGCAGGGGAGGGAGGTGGCATCAAACTCCAGTTTGGAGCAAGTAAGCAAACCAAGCATCAGATACCCAGTCCAAACATGGTAAAACCTGCTGTCTGAGCACACTTGGCGAGTTTGAACTGTATACGAAGGCGATTGTGACAGCTACATCACATTTTGCTCAATAACATGCCCTGCGGTAGTTTTCAGAACTCACTGACAGAGTTAAATATTTATCTGTGAAAGTGAGCTAAAATTGACAGAGAGCTTGATCTTTTTATCTCGGCCAATCAAAATCAATGGGTTCATTCTGCTCCTGTCGATAAAACCGCCCACATTGTTGTGGTTGTATGTGACAGCATGGGCACAACTTAAAACAATATTCATGCAATCGTAATGAATCAAAAATCATAATTTGCTAGTCCAGTGAAAGCTTGACAAAGGCGAAACCACATGGCAATTCATCTAGACTCAGTTTGATATCAGACATGAAAGTGTCGGCTTGCTGCTTGACACCAAATTTAGTAAAGCGAAAGCAACTCGGAAAATGTGAAAGGCAGGGAATGTATGGAAAAGTTAAGATCAGCTGTAAGAAGTGATCATTACTGTATATAATGGTGCTTTGAGAAACAAAACACGACAGGAAGCTTTTGTGTTGTTCTTTTGCCTAATTAGACACATAACTTATAGCCTGTCATGAGGAGTTGTTTTATCATTTGATGGAGGTTTAATGCCATATTGTGTCAGTTGACATTAATCACAGCTTTGACAATGAAGTCAAGTGATATGATTCTTTTAAGATGATGTAAGACATACAAATACTGTCATTAAAGAGCTAAGCATCCAAAATGTGATGAATTAGCGTGTCTATTGTTCCCAAATGCATACCCTGAAGTTTCTGAACAGGTGGCTTATGGGTAAAGTTTTACTCTAACTGACAGCTACTGTAGAAGAAACGCTGTATCATTGTTGCTTGATATTGCATCATGTAGTGTGTAATGGACTGTTTGTTCATTCTGAGCTCAGACATTTATGCAGTTTGTTTTTATTTCAAGAGAGTATATGAATATTAATATCTTTAACGCAGTAATAATAGCCCCTTTACTGATGTTTCTCGGTTACATTCAGGATCTTGTGCTTGTATACAGTTTTGTTTGTTTGTTTCAATCATTTTTTTAATCAGTTTTGTCTTTTGAAGAAAATTAATTCATTTTTCATTATGTCATATGCACTTATTCTAATCTGACTAAAGTCGTTGATAGCAAGCAAACATTAAAAAATAGGTCTAAATGTAACAAAACTTAAACAGAAATTAGATTCTTAAACAGATTTTTGCTACTTTAAATAAAATAAACATTAACTGAAATAAAATATATACAAATTATTTCAGCTAGTTCCCAAGGCAACATTTCTCATTTTAATTTAGTTTGGTGTACAAAAATATAACGAAATAAACATTAGTAAAAACTACTTAGACTTTATAATTTGTATTATATATACATATATGAAAACATGAAAAAACACACAACAAAACTATTAAAACCTTACCTTTATTTTTTAATTAAAATAAAATAAAAAATGGAAAATATAAACATTTAAATTGATTTAAAATATTACTAAAAAGGAGAAAAAAAACAATGCTGTGAAAATTTGATTATTATTTATTTATTAGTTAAAATCATTATTATGATATTTTTCACCCCACAATGAAACTGCTATGAAACTGATGCTGTAAATATTACAAAAATTAAAATAAAAAAACAAACAAACAAACAAAAAATTCAAAATTAAATACTGCTACATTTACATCTATATATTTTTTAATAATTTCTTTAACAAAATTAACTCAGATTCAGGCTAAATGCATTTACATGAAACTTAAATTGGGCTCCATCGTATGCATGTTTAACAAAAGCACTAGCTTTTTACATTTATACAAATGTATCTATTATGATAATGCACTTTAGACATTAATTGGGAGAGTCAGTGTTTTACCCTTGCTACTGGCTCCATATGTACTAGCAGCTGCTGTTAAAGACATGAGCAACGCAAGCTGCCCATCACGATGTCTGATTCACTAAGGGATTTTTGCTGGCTGTCAGCAAAACAGTCTCCCTATAAGAGCCGGTCTGAGCACGCCATCTCTGTCTGAACCATTTTACTGAGGGTGTCATATAAATCAATGCTGCACTTAAGGAAATCAATAGCATTTGATTGAAGATGACAATCAAGAGGGATGCATTTTGGGGTTCACGCTTAGTACAGTCTCACCGGAGGAAAGGCAAAGGCAAAACACAAATCCAGGCTGTGATGGAGTACTGGAAGTTAGAAATGAACACAGATGATACTTCTATTTACACCACACAGAAAGGAGATGATGGAGGGTTGATTGTGCTACAGGGTTCAGATCGTGATTGTAACATGCTGGTGGTTTAGATAAACAAATATGCCTTTTATAGAGCAATTTAGTACAAGAGCAAATAACCAAACTGATGCACCGAATATAACATATTAATGAAAAACATAATCTTCACCCTCTGGTGCCAGTCACAAAATATCTTAATGTTTGTTTTACATAATAAACAAGAGTATATGCATTCCCAATCATTGCAATGATGTATTTTGAGTGCTTCACCACTTTTATCAGTCATATTGCATTTAAGTGTATAGTCATTTGTGTAGTTTTGCTCCACCAACAAAAATAGTTTCAAACAAAGCCAACAGGATCGCCACACGTGTCCAAACAAGACACACTAGTGTTAATCAATGAATCATTGTTTCTGAGCGAATCTATTGAGTAAATTATTTAATGACTCATTTTTTGAGTGAACATTTTTTGAGTGTTTTTGAAGTAAAAAAAAAAATAATTAATCAGTGTTTTTAATAAATCAGGGTAAATGATTCAATGACTTATTCGTAAAGACTGCATAAATCAGCATTTATGCGACTCAGTTGAGTAACTGATTCAATGATTCATAACACAATCAATTGTTTTGATCTCAAATGAATTAGCATTTTTTGAAGGAACTGGTTGAGTTAATGATGACACTTGTTTCATTCCTGAATGAATGAGCAATTGTGAATAAAACAGTTGAGTGAATTATTCAGAGACTCATAGGACATGCTAAATTCAGAAAAGTGTACTAGCATACTACTACTATTTTTTGTATCATATTTCAAATCATATTGCAAAATAGTAGTAGAATAGTATGCTACTTTCCAAATGTAGCAACAGGTACTTGTTTAGTTCTCAAATGAATCAGTGTTTTGAATGAATCAGTTGAGTTAATGATTTAATGACTCATTAATAAAGATAGTCAGTTGTTTTGTTCCTGAATGAATCAGCGGTTTTGAACAAATTGGTTGTGTTGAATGATTCAATGACTCTTTTTTTAAAGACAGTCTCTTGTTTTGTTTGTGAATGAATCAGCATTGTTTTATCTAACTGGGTGAGTAAATGATTCAAAGTACAGTTTAGTTGACAAATAAGTTAGTGTTTTTGAATGAGTCAGCTGAGTGAATGATTCAATAACTCATTCATAAAGAGAGTTACTTGTTTTGTTCTTGATGAATTAGTTGGGTTTTTTTTACAAATTGGTTGTGTTGAACGATTCAGTGACTAATTTTTAAAAGTCACTTGTTTTATTTGCAAATAAATCCGCTTTTTTGATCGAATCAGATGAGTGAATGATTCAATGACTCATGAGACAGTAACTTTAGTTGCCAAATAAATCAGCGAATGAATCAGTTGAGTGAATGATTCAATCAGTCGTTCATAAAGCCAGCCACTTGTTACGATCCCAAATTAATATGTGTTTTTGAATGAATCTCTTGAATTGAATGATTCAATCTCAATGCTGCTCTGAAACAGCAGAAATGCACTAAAGAGAATGCAAATGACTCATTGAAATCTTCCTTGAAAGGTGAAGGAGGACAGATACACTCTCAGTGGACAGAGTGCAATCAGTTTAGCCTGAAGGGTCTCCTGGTTAAGGAGCATCACAGGCTGATATGAAAGGCCCATAACTCATGTTGATGTGAGCTCAGCTCCTCCTCTCGTGCTCAAGGCAAGCAGCATATGGCTCAGTGCAGCATCAGACTCCAGCTGTCCCATAACGCTGCCCCCGCTGGACAGGAGGAGGTGCTGCAGCGTTTGGAGATTTAGAGCTTGTGTTCAACTTCTGTGTATGCATGGGCCTTATTATTAATCAATTGGAATAAAAAACAACTGCTACGAACTATCATTATCATATAGATTTCCTTGTTGATACTTAGTCACACAATAGTTTTAGGCTGTTGCGATGCCAATTTACTGTGTTGACAGGTTGCTGTTATTTATCCCGTTATGACATCATTATACTAATTTTATTATGCCTGAACGAGCGCAGATGAGTTTCCCTACTGAAATAAGAAGTCTCAACAGCTTACAAAGTGCAGTCTGTAAAAACTATTCTAAATGACAGGAAAGAGTCGCCTTGGGAGGCAATTAAAACTAAGTGGGATGAGCTTTATATCTGTTTCATGTGGGACATTTTAATTATCGTTAACAAATGATGACTTGCACGCAATCCAAAATAATGGGGAGCTACACACTGTCATGCACAGACTGTAGCCTCGACTCAGTCCAGGTATTGCTGTCCATATTCAGGATACAAAATGCAATGTTGTAAAACTGAGTTCTGAAGCAGAGGACATGAAGAGTGTTGCCTTCTATTTATTAAGACAAGATGACCTCGTCAAACTAATGGCCACTGAGTGAGTCATGAGCTCGTTAAGTTTTAAAATAACGTTCTGCAGCTGCTATGTGGCTGCCAGGGTAAAGATAAACGCTGTCCAAACCAGGAGCTATTCCTACAGTAACTCACCCATAGGCTGTGTTTCAGAGACAGTTGGTCTTATTGCCTCAGATCCTATTCCTGGAGCTCTAGCTGGTGTTGTTTCATCACAGATCACGCCTTATGTGTATATTTAACACTTTACTTTAATTGTTACACATATTATGTGCAATATAATTACTGTAGAGTGACAAATGTTTGTTGTGAGTATTTGTATTTTATATTTGTGTGTGTGTTTGTGCGTGTGTGTGTGTCTGATTAGAAGTCTTTTAATTCATTAAATTGTACCCACATTTGGGCCCAAATCCAAGAACTTATAATGTTGAATTAATAACACAGTTTTAAGGCATTTTGACTATATATATGAATTGAGTATTTTATTCCTTTTAATAATAAATAATATTTTAAATAAAAGGGTCATTCATTTGTTTATTTATTACATGAAACATTGTTTACATTAAAATATAAATTAAAAAAGAAAAAAAATACTTCAAATGATTGGAAAACATCACTAGAAATAAGACTGTCATTTATCATTCGAGTTAAATAAATAAAACATAAAGAAGTAAATATTTGCATGCATGAATCATTCACAATAAGATCAAGAGCATGCATTTATAAAACAGGGTTATTTTCTTCTCATGCAGACTTTAAATGTGCATCATCCAGTCCGAACTATCTGTTTCAAAATGTTTGTTTTATAATATCAGGTAACTCAGACGGTGAGTGATGCATAGACTTATACGTAGTTCATTATGTTGCATTAGTATTTTAAAGCAACGCTATGGCCCTATCAGCAGTAGGTCTTTTCTCCACTATGGCGGTATTACTGAACTATTTTGTTCGAACCTAAGGACTTGCATGTTCACATCAAAGACTTGGCATTGTTGTATTGTACTTTGTGCTTCTAAATCACTCCCTCTAGAAGTGGAAGTCTAATGTATTTGAAGCCCATGCAGTCTGTTTATAAACCCCCCTGAGAACACGGACCTCGTTTTTCTCTGCTTGATGCAAATGACTAATTTATAGGGAAAAGATTTAAGCACAATTGAGAATCTGCAGAAAGGTAGGCAGGCTTTTGTGAGGGTGTTTGTGAATCCACTGAAGAGAAGCCAGCCTTTAGAGTTTATAAAGTGCTTGAAGTGGCCAGGTCCATCTATAGAGATGGAGGCGATATGAAGATTTAAAGCACTTCAAAGCTGCCTTTGTGCTCGCAGGACGCTGATGATGGAGAAACTGCACCATATTGTATATGATAGCGGAGCGTGTACAGGCTAAGAGTTTGTGTACATTTGATATGCAAATTAGAAAGTTTGTTTAGTGTAAACTTTAGCATGATGAAGATTAGTGTGCAGCCTAATAAATCTGCATTCACAGAGAACAGATGTTTACTGTAACACACATATGCTGCTGAGGAAGCTTTTTAAGAAGTGAAGTGTTATTTGTTTACGTTGCATCTGCCTGACAGTGCCATTAACATACCTGCAATTGTTTTAATAATTAATAACAACAACAAAAAATCTACAGGGGGTTTATTTGAGTATACTTGAAATGTACAAATTTATGGAGGTACTAGTTAATCAAAAAAAAAAAAAAAAAAAAAAAAAAAAAAAAAAATAAATATAAAACATTTCACAGGGCATTAAAATGTAAGTTTTGTCAAACTTTGAATAAATTACCTAAATGCGTTTAAGTTTGTGCGAATCATTCGTGATCCAGCTTCATCTGCAGAAGAAGTGAGTATAAGGGTTTTTTATGAATATTTGCAAATCGCCTTTCCTAATAACGCGCTAGTTAGCAAGTTCTGTGGCTAAAGTAAACAGTATTGTGAGAACGGCTGGTCACCCACGGAAGAGAGGGGCGGGGTCAGCAGAGCTCATTAGCATTTAAAGCAACATGGACTAGAA
>NW_015663019.1:28949-52983 GCF_001515625.1 Sinocyclocheilus rhinocerous
TACCATGCACTGGTAATTATCCCTCAGTTTTCCATAATTTATTCAATCAATTTGTTCCTATGTATAGATATAGATATTTCTATATAGGTAAATAGTTAGATATAATTTTTTTTTTCTAGATATTAAAAATGACTTCATATGTATTATGTTATTATATATTAAGACATATATTGCATTTAATATATATATATATATATATATATATATATATATGAAATATATATGAAGGTATGAAATATTTCTAAAATAGGACTACATCTGGTTAAAGTAAACTAAAATAATAAACAAAATGTATGTCTTAATTTAAATTCATTGATTATTAAATAATAATAATGAATGTATAATTGAACTGTGAGATACAATAATAGTAACAAACAAATTATTCTAAACATTATTAAGAGATACAGAATAAAACATAAAAAATTAACTTTTAAATCTGTTTAAAGAATGAAGAATCACTGCAAAATAATAAACAAAATAAGTGTATATATTTCTTTAACATATAGTCTTAAAATAACGAAGTGCATGTCTCTTGGTCTCTCTTGCTTACATGCAGCTGTAGTTATGCACGTGTATATCTATGAAAGAAGAACATGTGCAGGACAACATAGTGAATCCTCAACATCAGTGTCTGTGTTGTCTGTTCACTTCCGGTGTCTAATGCTGTTGTGTTTTCAGCTGGCATGGTTCCATTTCCTCAGATGTCTGTCTGCGTCTCCTACGTACCTTGAGTTTGTTTGTTTGTTTGGGTTACTTATGAATATATGACCAGATCCGTACCTCTGATTCATACTCCAGAACACTGTCTCACTCTAGTAAATATAGTTCCTGTGATGGAATTCTTCTGTATTATTGTATCATGCAGGAAATGAAGCATCAAATGTATGATGGGAAGGATTTTGCAGTTTTCTGAGCCAAGAAACTTTCTACACAGTTGTTTAGATGGGAGAAAGTATTTTAGCATTGCAAATATTGCATAATTAAAATACGTTTAACAAACTTCACACATGTGCATTACAGAAAGCAATCACACAGTAGCAAGCATCATTTGGACATTTGCACACAATAGCCTGCAGTTCAGTGAGAAAGTGAATCATCTGAATCGACTGAGTCATCTGACTGATTCAGTTCACGATCAGCCACAAATGAGTGATTTTTTAAAGAACTGAACATCACACTGTGCTCTTTGTTTGACTTTTTATTTATTTATCGTCAGTGTATTATTTTGTGGCATCCAGTCTTTCTCTGCTCACAATTAAAATGTATGTCAAATATATATTTGATATTATTATATACTGTATTATGTTTATATAAAATACTTTTCAAAAGTTTGGGCTCAGTTTTATGTTTATTTATTTATTCATTAATTTAGGAAATTAATAATTTTATTAAGCAAAGCTAATTAAATTGATCAAAAGTGTCAGTAAAGACATTTATAAAGTTACAAAATATTTCTGTTTCAAATAAATGCTGTTCTTCTGAACTTTCTATTCATCTGTGAATCTTGAAAAATAAAATGTATCACAGTTTCCACAAAAATATTGTGCAGCACAACTGTGTTCAACATTGATAATAATCAGAAATGTTTCTTGAGCAGCAAATCAGCATATTATAATGATTTCTGAAGATCATGTGACACTGAAGACTGGAGTAATGATGCTGAAAATACAGCTGCGCATCACAGAAATACATTACAGTTTAACAGATATTCACATAGAAAACAGCTGTTTGAAACTGTAATAATATTTCGAATTTTTTACTGCATATTTGATCAAACAAATGCAGCCCTGGTGAGCATAAGAGACTTCTTTGAAATACATAAAAAAATGTATTTATGTGTAATAAAAATGGTTACTTTTATTCAGTATTTAATCACGTTGCATGTTCAGCAGTACAGTGCCGCTCCTGATTAGTGCTGCTGGACTCTGGGTGTTTTTGCCCGTTTCATAATTTGAACCCATTTAGGTTACGCCAGGCCAGCTGTATCAAAATCCTGTATTTACTGAACACACTCATTGGGCTTCCTTCCGTCTGTCTCATGGTTTCCTGTGAGGAGCCGCAGAGCATCACCTAAGCAGATGCTCCTATATAGGGCAGCGTCCACAGCTCACTTTTACCCTCTTTCATGAAGGCAATTCAGGTTATGTTTCTTGCCGGAGGGCACTGGAGTTTGAGGGTTTGAAGCAGCGAGTCCTGGCTGTGGTCTGATGCTGAGCAGATCAGAGCCGCCGGTCCCAGTGACAGCAGACAAAGCGTTCGCTCTTCCTCTCTCTCGCTCTCATCTGACATGATGGCAGGCCTACAGATCCCTCACTTTTAAGGCAAACTGGAAAGACAACTTCATTCCTCAGTCCCAGTGTCACGGGGCCCAGAAAAGCAGCGGATGAAGCTTCAAACTGCCTCATTAGCCTCTTTGCTTCCCCCTTGAGGACGAGAGCGCAGGTGGAACCGATCTGGAGGCTTCGGCGGCTCCAGAAAACAGCTTTGCATCCGAGCCCTCGGTTTGATTGGGTGTCCTCAGCCCAACTTATTACACCGGTTGATGTCAGAGATACAGAACATCAAATAAAATTATGGGAGCCTTTAATTATCCTGTGAGAATGCGAGTCAAAAACAGCAGCGAGGATCTGATGCTTCGTTCACATGCAGAAGTGCAGGTTGAGCTGAACTTAAATGTGAAACAACGCAGGCTTTGATGTCTATTTTAGGCTGACATAAAGAACATATGATGACCAGGGTGTAAAACCTGATTTCTATTTGCCAACCTGAAGGATTTCAGAATAAACGGTCTGGACATATTCACTTTCAGTGATATTATTTGGTTTGAACATAGGTTAGTAATTGAAAGGCAGATCACTTTCTCTCTTTTAAATGTACTGCAGGAACGTGAATGAAGGCTCATATTGCATAAAAGATCGAGATGAAAGACACTCTTCAGAGCGGAGCGCTAAATTGTTACGTATACTTGTCGTGTAGAATCAAACCATTAAGACTTTCACAAGAAGTCTTGTGGTGTATTATGAAGCGAAAAGTGTCTTTATGCTCATCACTTTATCACAGTAAAAATCTGAGACCGTTTGAACCATTTAGTTTGAATTTTACAGTATATTCCTGACTAGTTGATATTGATAAGCCAGGAGTTATTTTCTTATTATAGCCGATTACCGATATCCATTATTAAAATTCTATATTTTGTCTAAATACACTACCACTCAAATTTAACTTTGAAATCACTTTGGGGTCTGTTTTTTTTTTTTTTTAATTTAAGAAATTTAAAAAAATTATCAAAAGTGACAGTAAAGATATTTATAATGTTACAAAAGATTTATATTTTTTTTTAAAAATACTGTTCTTTTGAACTTTCTGTTCATCTGTGAATCCTGAAAAATAAAATGTATCACAGTTTCCACAAAAATAAACTGTTTCAACATTGATAATAATCAGAAATGTTTCTTGAGCAGCAAATCAGCATATTATTATGATTTCTGAAGATCATGTGACACTGAAGACTGGAGTAATGATGCTGAAAATACAGCTTTGATCACAGAAATAAATTACAGTTTAACAGATATTCACATAGAAAACAGATATTTGAAATTGCAATAATATTTCACAGTTTTTACTCTATTTTTGATCATATAACTACAGCCTTGTTAAACAGAAGATACATTATAAAATCATACCAACCCAAAACTTTTGAAATAATAAAGTAATGCAATGTGATGTCAATGATAACACTAAAACCTAAAATCAATTATGTTAAATGAAACATTTAATTTCAGCATTACAACATTAGACTGTACAGTATGGGGGAAAAAAATGGATATTAATTTTGTGTGTTACTAAAAATTGCTTGCTGAAGTTTGAGAAACAGCCTTCAGTCAGTTTATACACTAATCAAACTAAACTAAATGAACAATAATCTGACGCATTACTCTTCTATACTTCAGCTTTTTGTTGAAGAAAGAAAGGCTTATGGAATTGGAATGACATGAGTGTGAATAATGACAAAATTAACATTTTGGATTGAATTAATTATTTAAATTTGCATAGGAAAAAAAATTAACGGTTAAAAAATATCACAATATGTTCCCCATTTCATTATATGTCAATATTAATCAAGATATTCAAACCATATCATTAATAGGGAAGGAAATGTATTCCACATGTATGTTAGACCTCAAGAATGAATGTAAACTTGTTTGTTTACAAGTAAACAGAGTAAGCTACCTTTTTAATTTAGGGCCATGAAATTAATCTATTTCAATCATGACAACTCTCTGAAGATTTCAGCATGGTGATGGATATGACAATGTTAATGTTAACAGATCTGCTACGCTGCTGCTGAATTGCTGCTGCTGTTGGAACAGTGCATTGTTGTCTGTGGATTTGAAAGTTCAGTGCAGAAAATCCAAGAAAATAAATTTGAAATAAAAAAATGAATAAATAAATAAATTTTGGGGTGTGTGTATATATATATATATATATACACACACACACACACACTAGAGTTTCATGACTGAACTATATATTTATTTATGTAATTAATTATTTATTAGATTGTGTTTTATGATTTCTTTTTTTTTGTAATTAAATTGTCAAATAAGGTGATGCACAACAGAACTTGTATACTGTATACTCCGATTTTCAAAAATCACTTTCCTCACCATCTAATATGGATGAGGCATTTCAAATTTGGTTTTATAAGGGCATATAAACCATAGATGATCTCTATGAAAATGAAATCTTCTCATCCGTTAATAATCTTTCCAAGAGATTTGACCCACCTAATTCCCATTTATTTCATTTCTATCCAGTCAGGCACTTTGTTCAAAAACTATTCCCTCGTTTCCCGAATCGCCCACCCCTGATTCCCATTGGACGACTTCTTAAAGCTCGAACCACACTCAAAACATTGTACTTCTGTCATTTATAACCTGATTCATAATATTAATCCAGACCCTCCAAGTCAGATTAGGGGGGATTGGGATTTGAGTAAAACACTGGGAACTCGTTCATACATCATCAATATGTGCAAGACTGATAGAGTGTAAGATTTACTATACTAATGCTAAACCTGCTAGAATACATCCCTCTGTCAGTGATGCATGTAACCGGTGGAGGAACTCACCAGTGGATCTTATTCATATGCTGTGGGAATGCCCTAAATTATTGATTACTGGACCAAAATATTTAAAACTCTGAAGGAAGCCTTTGACTCAGATCTTGGTCCAAATCCACTTTTGGTCCTTTTCGGCATGACAGTCGATGCTGAGCTTTCAGTGACGTCTCATCCTTTTAAAATTGAAACATGCCGCACCCCCTACTTTTGATACATGGATGAAAGAGGTGTTTACTTGCATTAAATTGGAAAAATTAGACCGTCACTCAATGGTTCTTTAAGTACCTTTGATAAACTGTGGCGCCCCTTTTTAGATAATTTTTTGGATAGCTCTCTAGACACTCAGTGCATTGTTGTCTGTGGATTTGAAAGTTCAGTGCAGAAAATCCAAGAAAATAAATTTGAAATAAAAAAATGAATAAATAAATACATTTTGGGGTGTGTGTATATATATATATATATACACACACACACACACACTGAAGTTAGTCAGTATATATAGAAAAATAAAAAATCACAGATCACCATCTAAACCTAGAAACAAATGTTCTCGTATAATGATAATTCTGCTACAGGTGAAAACACATTGACAGCAGAAATAGTTTTTTAGCATTTTGATTAGCAAAACTGTTGTAATTATTGATAACAAGCAACTGAATAATAATATTGCACATTATATGAAGTAGTAAAATAAATAAGTAATATTGCACATTTATGTAAAAATAGTATTATAATGTGCAATAATACTTAATTGTTTTACTACTTCATAATGTGCTATATTATTTATTTTACTATTTTGTTTTTTTATAAAGATGACTCTGAGAAATGCACAATTATCCCAATGTACCTGTACTGTAATGTACCGGTGCAAATGGCAATAAACTAAACTAAAACTGAAGAGCTGCAAGCGTGTACTTGAACAGCTGAGATGTCCGTTCATGGCTTTCAGCGCCGCATGGAGGCTCACATCATCAGAATGACTCTGATCCGTCCTCTTCCACCTTGAACTGTGGGAGTCATTGAGTCATTCTGCTTCATATGCGCCCAACACAAAACAGAGTACTTCTTAGTGGAGAAGTGTAATTTTTGTATTTTAACTCTCAATGCTAATTCCAACTCCCTATAGATACAGAAAAGCTTCTAGGTCTTGCACTTAAAGAAGTGAACAGACGTTGGATGGCCACTTTTAAAAGCTGCTCCAACTGTGATGTTTCACAGCAGCGCCTGGAGGCACTTTGATGTCCCATTATTTCTGCTGCTGCTTCTTCTTCTTCTTGTTTGTTTGTGTGTATTAAAGGCACAAATATCATGTTTTTTTTGTTTTGTTCTTTTTGTGTGTGTGTGTGTGTGTGTGTGTACAGGTGCATCTCAATAAATTAGAATGTCGTGGAAAAGTTCATTTATTTCAGTAATTCAACTTATTATTATTATTAACAATAATAATATAATTATGTTTTATCTTTTAAATGTATCATTTATTTAATATATACTGCTAGAAAATAGCACTAAAAAATAAGTTCAACTTTTTTTTTTGGACAGAGTCTATCTTTATTGATTGATTGATTGATTGATTGAAAAATTGCAAAGCTCATATGAAATAAATAGGAGGTAAAACTTAGTTTTTAGTTTCACCTTCTGATGATGACGATGAAGGTGAAGGACCTCTTCACTGACCATTTGTCCCAAAACAACAAACATTACTTCAATTTTTAAGAGTTTCAAGCCTTATTTTGTCCTCATTCAAGAAAAGTGCCTCATGAAAGCTTTCATGTGAAAATGCTCAGGAGTTTAGGCCCCTCGCTGCTTAAAGAGAAACTACTAACAAGGACGCAGTCACTGAAACGATTGCAGTCGTTCTCCGAACACTTAACCTAAAAGCATGCGTCACATGAATTATTCATTGTTCTCAAGCATCTCCACCCCTTACGCACAGTTAGCCGTCTTTCATATAAATTTGATGAGCGTCTCGATTTCCAAACAACAGCTTTCTGGTGTCAGCAACAATGGGAGGTGTGCTTTGAGCAAACACATGACATCAGGGGAAAGCTAAATGAAACAAGCTGAATGTTGTATCAGTGGGCAAGAGCGTCGCAGTCTCCCCTGCAGAAATCAGTAAATGTTCAGCGCTTGTTTGTCTTGAGAAGCGTGAGCTCTCTTATGTGTAATGGAACCAGGGGGGGAGCATTGTTCATGTTAACCTTAACGTAGTAGCGGAAGAGGCTCGTTCTCGCGCCGCTCACTGATATCACATTTACCACCAGAGAACAAACAGATCAAACACTGAACTGGAAACATCACTGCTTCTGCTGCTTCTGTAACACTGCCTGTGTTTTTAAATGCATGTTTTAGTACAACAGATATAAGTAGCCCAAAGCATGAAAGAAAGAAAGAAATCCAATTTTGGATATACAAATATAGAGTTCAAAAGTTTGCGGCCTGTAAGATTTTTTTTAATGTTTCAGATAGAACTCTCTTCTGCTCACCAAGGCTGCATTTATTTGATGATAAAATACAGTAAAGATTTGTGAAATATTATTGTAATTTAAAACAGCTGTTTTCTATGTGAATCTCTGTTAAACTGTAATTTATTTCTGTGATGCGCAGCTGTATTTTCAGCATCATTACTCCAGTCTTCAGTGTCACATGATCTTCAGAAATCAGTCTAATATGCTGATTTGCTGCTCAAGAAACATTTCTGATTATTATCAATGTTGAAAACAGTATATTTTTTTGTGTAAATTGTGATACATTTTTTTAAATATATTTTTAAATAATAAATAAATAAATAAAACACATTGAGGCACTTACAACGAAAGTAAATGTGTCCAATTGTAGAAGTGTTTAAACTGTGACATTAGAAGATCAGAGCGCTTACAGTACATAATTTCTGTTATTTGAGCTTTTTTTTTTTTTTTTGTATTTTAACACTTACATATCACTTCACTTCCACTGTAAGTGCCTCACAATATCCCAGATTTTTGCTTTTATATGGATTATGTGTTTTATGATCTAAAATAAATGTATCATAAAATGAATTAATTTAATTCATAAAATGTTAACAATTTAATCAATTATATTAACAATTTATTCATCATCATCATCATCATTAATATACTATTTTAATAAATTGTGTAATTATTATTTGTATTATTATAAAATAGTATAATTGTATTATTATTAGTAGTATTCTAAGATGTACAATTTACTATACAATAGTAATATATCTTTGATCATTTCCTATCATCATTGGAGGTGTAAATGTTTGTTTTAGGCTTTTAGGATTGGATAAAACTGTCAAGTAATGATTAGTAACCCATATAGCAAAAAAAACAAAACAAAAAAAAATTACTTTCTTGCATCTGAAATACATTTTGAAATATATTTTGCTATATGAGAGTTGAAACTAAATATATATGTATAAGTAATTAATTAATTAATTAATTTATGTATTTATTTATTGTTTTATTTCTTTATATTTATTATTTCTTTATTTATTGTTTTATTTATTTATTTTCTGTTGTTAACACTTATGGTCTGGCCCTAACTTCATTTATATTGTAAAGGGTTAGGGTTACAATATACTGGACTTTTTTCTTTCTTTTTTAAGAAAAAGAAAAAAAAAGAAAGAAACAGAAGCAAAAGTCAAAATAAATTTTTTTTTTTTTTGGTAATCAATATCATGCAACAAGTGCTGTCAGTTCAGATTTGCTGAAGCCAGAACAATCCTTTAGTATTATTCCGTCAGCTTTGACTCGGTCACAGTCAGCAGCAGTGTCCCATATTTGTCCTCACCCATGCTTTAGTCCCATTGCACCCTAATTCTCTATCAGAACAAATCGTTCTCGTACATCAGCAGGCCCTGCCCTCGTGTTAACAGGCTGTCCTGTGGTGCAGTAACACAAAGGCTACGCTTTCCGCCAGAGCATCTCTAAATCAGGAGAGAGTCCTCTGCTTCATAAACACGCCTCGCTGGAGTGATGAAAGCCGGGGACAGCTCATCATCTCCTCGCGCTGAAATCAGAGAAAGTGCCCTGGCATAGTGCTCTCTGACACTGCCGCTATTTTTTAGCTCCTGCTCCAGGTTTTGTCAGGTGTAGATTTATGTTCTTCTCTGTTTACTCTCTTCCCCCAGCTCCGCTTCTGTATTTGCTCTCAGGCTGGATCTCTTTAAAGGTGTGGAGTCCCACTTGTGTGGAAATGATAAAAGGTGCACGGTGGAAATGTGAGAGTGTCGCTGATTGATGATGCAGGCAGACGCCGCTGAAGCTCTGCCCTGTTAATACCCTATTGATTAATGTCTGTCATGCTGAAAAATACTATGCATGCATACATTTTCATCATATCTGTGCATTAGGGGCCGTCAAGATGTCTCAAATTCTTAGATGTCCTAAAAAAGTGAGGGAGACGAACACTGGTGTGGATACAGTGTGACTATCTTTGATTTATGAATATTAGGAAGAGCTATGATACAACAAGTCAATGCATTTACTGGGTCAACATGTTGAACATACACTGATATGTATTGTATGTTGTAAGCTCAAAGAAATATGACGGTGTGAGGCATCAAACCACACCGAGTGATGTTTGAATTATGTTTGGCACATCTGACTTTGCTGAAAGATTCAAAAGCCCTGAAAGTCAACTCAAGAGAAGGCACTTGTTGTGTTGATTGCTGAGCACAGATGCAGGAGCATGACTGCACATCATAAATCTGAATATAGCCTTTTTATTTTTAAATTACAAGCTGTTTATTTAAGTATAGTTGTCATGCATTTTACTTCAATGTTTAAGTTATACTTTTCAGCCCAGGTGTTACAGATGTGCATGTCAGCGGATGTGAGAGGTTATCAACACGTTCTCATCTCATATTGATGCTTGGTCAGGTCCCATTGTCATCACTTTTTAATGCACTGAGAGCCTCTTTAGCATCATGTTTCAGTGTGTAAGAAACCCCATTGCTTTCAGTTGTTTGTCTTAAAAAATAAAGGCTCCAAAAACACGTTTTGCAGTGATGCCATAGAAGAACCATTTTGAGAGCTTCACGCTTCAATTTTAAGAGCTTTTTAGTAATCTAAAGAATTATTATTTATTTTTATTTTTTTATATATATATATTTATTTTTTTACTACAAAGAACTTTCTGTGCAATGGAAAAATTATATGGATTTTAAATGTTCCTCATGGAACCATCAATGCCATTCAAGAGCATTTATTTTTAAGAGTGGATGAATCAGATACAGATGCATTTAATTATTTGCATGCATTTGTACAAGTAGAAATGTTATATATATATATATATATATATATATTCATTTTTAGATATTTTAAGCACCTAACCCACCTCTAAACCTAACCACTTCTAAACAATATAAAACATGTAACAGGCAGAAAGTGCAACCAATGTATTGCAAAAAAATAAAATAAATAAATTGTTGTAAGTCTTCTGAAATTAGTTTTAAATTAATCATAACTATAACTTTTTAAACTTTTTTAAACTTTTTTTTTTCTTGCAAGTTTAACATTTGTATGCTTTTGAGAAAAAAATGTAGTAACACTTTAGCCAAAGTTAGTGTGTTGCAATAATGGATGCATATGGACAAGGCAGCTAGATGTCTGTCTAAATATAATAATAACCATAACCCATAACAACCGTGAGTCCAATCAGAATCAAAAAACAAATTTGCTTAACTTTATGTGAGGAACAGAGTGAAACGTAAGGTTTTAATCTCTGAAAATGGTCCCGCTCCATTAAAAAGATCAATCCAAACACAAGAGCCAATCGCATTTCACAATCAAGGCTGATGCAATACTTTTCAGGTCACGATTTTTTGAATATAGTGCTGTAGCCATGACATCAAAACCCAGAAGACTAATTCCACTTCATATGGGTTTTCATAATTTCATTTTTAATTTATGAGTAAAACAAGGCTTGTGGTACAGTAAATATAAATCGACGATGCTTTGATGTTTTCCTCTACAACTTAAATGACACACAACCATACCGAAAATGTGAATTTTGAAGCAGCTATCTTTATTTAAAAAAATGCATGCTTGTACAAAATGGTAAAAAGTAAATTTAGGGAGCATACTCAAGCATAGTCACAATAGTCTACGTGTTGTTGTTTGTGCACCTGTACAGTTCAGCAGTGGATAAGGAAACCTCCCTGAGGTGTTGTGAACTGAGTTTATGCTGATAGTAAAAGAGATACTAATGCTATCTAGCGCTCTGAGACCCCCGATGAAACCACTGTTTAAACCTGATCATATTTCCATCTACGGTAAAAACTGCATGACACAGCAGTCTTACTCCAACACGTGTTTTGAGGGAAAATACTATATACTGAGTTTCCCTAAACACTGTAGAACATTAGCAGAATGTATATTGTACTTCACCTCTACAGCACATTTCCCACACGCATTATTATATAATATGTGAAAACATTTTAAATCTACTTCAAACAGTATTCTGCAGCCTCTGAATAATAACGAGTAGCTCATTTGTTATTATGACAGATAATTAAAATGACTTTGATAAGCATCACTAACTAATGACAGTTGGGTTATAATAAAATCTTTAAAAATCTAATCAAATTAGGACAAATTGTAAAAATTGTAATGTTAATGGGGCTATATAGTAATCACGGCTGTACTTATATATGGCCATAATGCTCAAACGTTTGTAAGATAATGCCACTAATTTGAAATTGTCAAAATAGAGAAAGACATGACTGCTTGATCCTTTTCTCAAAGGTTATGGAACAAACAAGGAGGCAGCATGATTATATAATATTGCTTTGACACAAAAATTTAATTAACAAAAAGTTATTATTGAGTAATTTACATTTCAGACACAACATTGCTCCTACTATATCTGTTTTTGCTCCAGACAAAAAACTAAATAAAATCAAATAAATTAATATTAATAATAATAATAAAACCACACCAGAACTGTTTTAGCACACAGAATTGGAGTTTTGTACCTGAATACTGATTTTGAACAAATTGGTTGAGTAACTGATTCAATGAGGACCGTCTATTATTTGGGAATGAATTAATTTTTTATCAAATCGATTGAGAGAATGATGCTAAAGCGTGCGGGAAAACCACGTGAGAGACCTCCATCGTCATGATATGATTGGATATGACTGGTTATGATCGGCTGTGATTGGTTCATGCGATAAATCCCGCCTCTTGTGTTCATGCGCGTTCAGCGTTCGTGAATCAGTCAGAATGAACAATATAATGGGAAACAACTCACACACTTAGATATAACCACTTTATGTCAGAATAAGACTTAAAATGTCACGAAAACATGATCTGTGGGAGTTTTTAGTGAGTAATCAGCTTGGTGTAATTTAAAGTAAATCTCCATGTCTCTGACCAATATTTACCGAGCTCTGATGACTGATGATCCGTAAAATAAATGTAACGAATAAATTTAAAATGCTTAAAAACACTTTCATACATGGCTTGAATGACTAGAATATTGATTGATTAGAAAATTGATTATAGATTACCCCAATCCCCCACCCCTTTTTTTTTTCTTATAGTGTAAGTAATGTTTATTTAACCAAGAAAATGTGACTGGGACAAGAATTTACATTTTATTAAAAAAAAAAAAATAAATAAATAAAAAAATGTGCCTCCTTATTTCAGAACACCACTGGAATGATAATATGACTCACTCACAAAGGCAGTCACTTGTCGCCACCTACTGGCTTAAAGATGTAACCTGAAGAAAGAGAAAACATAAATAAAATGTTTAATACTTAACTGGGGCATTGAACCTCCTTGGGCAGACACATATTTAAACAATATTATGCAAAGCATACACACATGCATACATTTCAATTCATTAGTCAGTGTTAAAGATGTAGAAAATGCACACAGCTAAGTACTAGTGCTATATAATAATCCATAATAATCCCCATAAAACACATACTTTGGAATGAATATTAGGAGTATAGAGGTGCAACAGGACGGTGGATATACACAGTTACTTTGGCAGACACTTGTAGCGTACTGGAGGGATTGTCAGACAGCAGAGTTAATCTCAGTCGAAGTCTTGTTATCCCTGTAGCTTTAAAGACATCCAGATCAAAGGAAATGCATAAGAGGTCACCATGGGTTCACCTTAACCTTTCCATCCTCGTCTCAAGTGCCAGACAGATAGTGGATAGAGGAAGAGCGTGAAAAGGTCAAGGGGCCTGAGGGGTGCAAACATCCCCTTTTTCTTGCATTGGTTTCACTGTGGCTTTTGAGTTTAAAACAAAAGGCTGTTCCTCTGAGGATCCGTACAGAGTTTGGCTTGCAGTATGTGAACCTGAATTAAGTGAGTTTGTGGTTTATGATGATGAAACAGACAGACATTTTTGTTGTTATTCACTGAAAGCATCTTGGCTGACTCATCTTTCGAGGCGTTGCATCAGGCTGAATGTCAATCGCAAACAGACATCATTGGTTTTGCGTGTCTCGTGACCAAATGCCATGGACGTCAAACTAAATGTGACACATCTAAAGGTGCAAAACTGGCTGTGCATTTCAGTCTGTTTCTTACACAAAGCTATCATATGGACGTATGGACTACTCATATGCACTACATGTATGAAATTATATAACTTGACAGATATTTTGAAGCTTGTTTCTGCCAAAGAATAATACAAAAAAAAAAAAAAAAGTAATTGCAACTTTTTATCTCAAAATTCAGATTTCTTTCTCAAAATTGTGAGATATAAACTCACAATTACAATTACTCAATGCTCACAATTTTTGACTTTGTAACTGCTTGTTATAAAGTCAGAATTGTGAGATATATACTTGCAATCCAGAGAAAAATAAAAAAAATAGTCAGAATTGCAAGTTAAAAAGTCACAATTACCTTATTTCTTTCTTTTTTTCTTTCTTTCTATTTTTAAATTCAGTGGCAGAAACGGGCTTCCATGTTCATTTTTGACATCTGAAGTTTTAAGTAAACAATATCTAAGCAATATCTTAAAAAGAGTGGATGCACATCAAAAACAGCCAAAACCTTCTGAATGGCATTCAAGAATATAACAGGGAACATATTAACATAACAGTTTACAGATTAGAAAATCCCCCAGAAGCCACTTTCCTTGGTTTCAGTAAAATATAAAACTCAACAAATTGTCAGTGAGAGGAGGTTATTAACATTCAAAATATGTTGCTTTTCAAAAGAAAAAATATGCTTTATTTTCAATAATAGAATATTTAACCCTGCTATCAAAATTGGGAACATGTAAAGCCTAACTTATATATGTATATATTTAAATAATAAATATATTTTAAAAAGTATATATATATATATGTTGTTTTTTAGTTGTTAAAGTAAAATTATTATTAGTCATTTTAACATTTCTTTTTTTTTTACTTAAATTTCCCATGAATTAAAGATAAATTTCTTACAATAACCTGAGTGTTGGAGTTTGAGTTTGTTGACTACAGTTAACTCTGAAACTTGTGGTAAATTTTAAAAACATGAATACAATTATTTCCTTGTTTTCATGCCATACTGTAGAAAGGGTCCAAATGATGTTCTATATTGGATACAGACATAGTTTTCAAAAAGAAAAGTGGGATTTGTCTTGTTGTTGTTTGAAAGTGCCAAAAATGACATCTTGCAGATGAAATCGCACCAATCCCGCACTAGCCAGCAGAGACGGCCTGGATTACAGCAGCATGGCAGGTTCTGCTGGTCTTTCAGCAGGGACGACTGTCCTTTCTACAACACACTGATTCAACAGAAGCAGCAGACGATCCATTTCTGTGTGTTCGGGGGGCATTGTGTGGAAAGCATCGCATCAAAAGTGATGGAGAGTCTGAATGGATACACAAGATGACACTGCATCTTACAGACTGCATTAATATTTCAGGCCATATTTGCAGTTTTTGCCTCTCACCTTTTATAAATCTTTTTATCTAGTTCTGAAAGACTATCAAGGTTAGCAGCATTTAGTGATTTAGCTTATATTCTTTGCCCTGGCGTGTTTGAAATGATAATGGCACTCCTAAAATATGACATGAATGTCAGAAAGTCACGACTTTATGTGTAGGTTTTCAGACAAGGTTTAACTTGCATACAATTATGGCTGAATAAAAATATTGGATTATAAAATGGGAGAGAAATACTTTTTGACATTCATTTGCAGCTGTAACAGTGTTCAGGGTCAAAGAACAATCACGCCGCCTGAATTCTGATATCTGCATGAAGTGAAGCTCCTGAGACGATCTGCTACGGCAGAAAACACGCACTCGCCAGCCATTAAATAATACAGTGAGGATGATGACGTTATTCTTTATTATTCTTTATAACTGATCTCAGATGTCCTGCACAATTGCCGCTTCAACATGGCCCCTGATGAAAGAATACATGAGTAATTGCAGGCTGGGACCGAGAACAGAATGAAAGAAACGAGTCCAGATCGTCCATCAGACCGGCAGAGCAGGAATAATCAAGGCCTTTGACTCTCCTAACCACGCTTCTTGAGATCCAATGCAAACTCATCAAAGGGCATGCTTTATGGACAGCTCACTTTTAGCCCCCAAAAATAATGAATGCATTTGATCCGACATGAAAGAGACAGGGGGCCTGCTCTTCTGCTGGCAGACAGCAGACAGATAATTAATAATCAAATTAAAGAAGACTTTCCACCACCCCACCATCCACAGCCGTATGTTAACACAAAGCAGTCATGAGAGCTGACGGCGCTAAAGGTCAACGATGTCAGCTTTGGTTATCAAGAGTGAGAGGACTATATACACATATACCTTCATATGCTTCTCTTTTGCTTTAATTACGTTATATTTAACTGCTTAAATAATTAGTCAAATTATGACTATTATAATTAATTATTATACTTATAAATTATAACTATTTAATCATTTAATATGCATTCATAATCACTTATTTGCTGTCATGTCATGTAATGCTATACATTTGAATAAAAATGTAGTGTGAATTGTATGGTGGCCTGATTCTGACAGATACATGCATAAATGCATACACACATACATACATGCATACATAAATGCATACATACATAAATACATACATACAAAATGCATGCATACATACATACATGCACACATACATACATACAGTACATACATACATGCATACATAAATACATGCATACATAAATACATACATGCATACATAAATACATACATACATGCACACATAAATACATGCATACATACATACATGCATTCATACATACATACAAAATACAAACATGCATACATACATACATGCATACAGTAAATAAATAACTAAATGTGATTGCAAATTTTTATATCACAACTTTCAGACTTTTTACTCGTAATTCTGGATTTCTATCTCACAATTCTGACTTTTTTTATTGCAATTTTGAGGGGAAAAATCTGAATCATAAGATTTTTAACAAAACTGAATTGTGAGAAATAACCTCATAATTCAGATTCATAGAAAATAATCTCAGAATTGCAAGAGAAAAAAAAAATCAAAATTCTGAGTTTATATGCAACTTTTTATCTCACAATTCTGACTTTTTTTTTTCCTCACAATTCTGAGAGTTATGAGAGAGAGAGAAAAAGTCAATATTGTGAGACATAAACTTGCAATTGCAAGAGATTATAATTTAATATTTTATTCCGTGTTTGGGTGAAAAACAGAATTGTGAGATGTAAAAATCGCAATTACCTTATTTTATTTTATATTATTTTGTTATTTTATTTTGTTTTATTAATTATTTTTATTTTTTTCCATGGCGGAAACGGCAACCATAGTATTATACTGGTACGGTGCCAAAATTATGAGGGGAAAAAAAAACATTTATAGCTTAAAGTACATTATCAGACACTGATGAGCATCTTGGCACTGTCTGAGTCTGACAGAGAGTTTGGGAGAGTCACTGAATGAGCATTTTTCTACAGTAAACAACTGATCTGGTCTATTCTGGAGGTTACTATCCTAAACACTGACATGAACCAGCTGCAAGGTGCAAAGAAATTCATCTAAACCTTTGTGCTTAAAATATATTGTGACACTGTCAGAGCAGCAGATGAGAATACTGTTGTTATTTGAATGCATTTTACTTTTAGTGCTGTCATGAAAACCCTGATTATATGCTGCCGTTTATGGAACCATTACAGATGGAAGCACTTTTAAAGCCAAATCTAGACAGAGTTTATTTTTTTGCTGAATACAGAACCAGCTTTCTGAAAGTGCTATCATCTTAAAATGTTTAGAGTTTCATTACCACATAATATCACTGGTAACATTGCAGTAAAGCTCAACACGCGGAGGCAAAATCACTAAACAGTTACAAAAAACCTGCATCAACTACTCAAAATCCAGTTTAATCAGGTGCTAAAAACAGTTCTACGAAACGTGTGTTTGAATAAAACCATTCTCATGTAGAACTGCAGCACGTAATTTGCGTTCAGCACAGTTTTTTGGGGGTTTGTCAACATTGTTACCTGATTTCCATAATTCCTGAAATGAATAACAGCAAATAAACAACTCTATCAATTCATTCTTAGTGACTTTCTCCCACATTACATACTGAAAATGAGCATAACTAGGCCAAAATGGGCTTTTTTTCTCATCAGAGCATGTATTATCATCACGTTTATGCTGAACTACTAGCCATGAGTGATTTTTAAGAAGAACATGAAACATCAGAGAAGAGCAGACTCCAGGGGAAGATGGTCCTTGGAGCAGAAACCGGGAATAGGAGAAAGTGCTTCGTCTTAATGGGGTTAAAATGAAGCAACAGTCAAATTGCACTGTAATAATATAACATTTGTGTTTATTTGCTTGAACAAAAAGCACACTAACTCTGTTTGACTTTTCTGTTAGTAGCCCAACTGTATCTCAAAAGAATGATATTTATCCTGTTCCTACAGCGACAAGCCAGATGACGTTTTCATGCTTTTTTGCATGCATTTTTGTTTTAATATCAGTGTTTATTCCAACCGTCCGATCAGTTGATATGGATTCATGCATTAATGCAGGTCGTGCACAATATTTGATTCTTTCCTCTCTGTGGCATTGAATC
Organism: Sinocyclocheilus rhinocerous; assembly: GCF_001515625.1. Taxonomy (NCBI): domain Eukaryota; kingdom Metazoa; phylum Chordata; class Actinopteri; order Cypriniformes; family Cyprinidae; genus Sinocyclocheilus; species Sinocyclocheilus rhinocerous. The sequence continues at coordinate 47,129 of NW_015663019.1, forward strand.
ATTCTAGAATATCAGTGCGCATTGAAGCAGTCGTCATAAATTATTGAACGTGAAAGCTTGTGTAAACCATGCTGTGTGTTACCTCAGAGGGCCCTCATCAGAAACCCACGTCACACCCGCGATAGAGCCGCGGCTCTCCAGGCTGCAGATTATGTGCCAAGCTCCCTGCCCAGGAGGTTTAGACCGGGTCCTCTTATGAGGGTTCCCACCAAGAAATTACACTCTGGAAGTATGGCTGGAGTACTTAACAGGACCATAAGGGACCGCTGTCTGGAATATAGAACAAACATGAGCACTGAGGGAGAAATTGAACTAGGAATAGCACAGATGGCGCAAAGCGTGAGTGTGTGGTGCTGTGCCTCTTTAGAAGGATGGAGAGCAATTACCAGAAGAGTTGAGAGCATGTTATGTAAGGAACTAATTAGATACGATTCAGAATGGGCTTGTTTTGTGAATGTTGATAAAATCTACACAAGTCTGATAGGCTACTCCATTAAAATACTGATAAAATACTGCAGGTTACATAGCTACACCAGTAGGTGGCGACAAGCGACTGTCTTTACTAGTGAATCATTCAACAGATTCATACAAAACCCTGATTTATTTTGGACCGAAACAAAGGCTGCATCCCAAATTGCCTACTTCCACACTGTATAGGGTGAATTGGGACACATTTTGTCATTTTGCCAATTAATCTGAATTGACCCCTAGTAAACGAGAAACAGTATGTGAACAGTGTATTATGTCCAAATTTACCATATTCATAAAAACTGTAGGCAAATAAGTTCCTGGATGACCTACTTATTTCAGTAGGATTTGTATGTGTGAATCTCATGGACATCTGATGGATTTTAATATCTCATGAGGCCACACGAACGAAGTTCTGAATGGCAGTGAACCGACACAAATAACGCTGGTAGATCATGACGACAGAACTATGTACAGATCATATTCATACTATATAGAACATACTTTTTTAATAGTCACAAAGTAATACTTACTCAAAAGAAGTACTTAAATAAAATGAGTCATTGAATCATTTACTCGACTAAATCATTTTTTTAAGTGATTCCCTAAGTATACACTAATTGTGTGAATCACTGCTGAACAAGAGTATTCTAAATTTACCAACAAATTAAAAAATAAATTACCATTCTCAAGAAAGATTAATTTTTGCTGTTTAGTTCCCTTAAATTAGCCCTGCAGCTGTCTCCCTCTGCCAGGTTTGTTTCAGCAATGTGTTCTGTCACTGGGATGGAAGAACATATAAAACATGCTTTTCAAAGATCACAAAGTAATACTTATTCAAAAGAAGTACCTATATAGACAGTTTACGATTTTGGACAGAGCCAAAGTGAATTAAGTCATTGAATGTGTCTGTAACGTGTAGTCACGGAATAAGGAATGTAAACAATGATTAACACTTCAAAATAGACTTTACTGAGAACGCAGGAGTAGAACAACACATTACACAAGACAATAACGGACAAAGGACAGAACTGAATAGTGAGCATGAATACACATAGTAAATGAGGGATCTAAACAGAAACAGCTAGACAAGGAATAACTAATCAGTAACCAGAGAAACTAATGAGAACTCATAACAGACATAACCGTGACAGAGTGAGTCTTTGAATCATTCACTCAACCAAATCATTAAAAATGGTGACTAATCTATAAAAACTACTACTGTGTGTTGCTTAGAGATGCGCAAATGTGAATCCACTTTGTCTTCATCTGGAGATGTTTTCATTGATGTGCAAAAACAGACAAAGCAACTGACATTTTTTCTCTAAAATATAACTTACTCAATATTACCTTCTTTTTATTGTATAACTTTGTATTTTATTGTTGTATCCCCGTTATTTTTTAACACAAGAGCAGCGCGGCCGTTTGTAACTTGAATGTGCAAGGCTTTCTTTCTTTCTTTCTTTAATACTGTAGTGGAAACAAGCTTCCATAGTCTTGCGAAACTAGCGATTATGAGAAAAAAAAAAAAGTCAATGTATCCGTCTAGTGCATGTTTACATAATATAATAATAATGGTAAAGCATTGCAGTGCAATGCAAAAACGCTTTCTGTCTGCATGACTCCAAGCTCCTGTAATCGTTCAGGAGCTGAAGCCAACCAGTAATTATTATTAACGATGGTCATATTAACATTATTTTAAATGCTCTCTTTGGGTTTGCGCTGTATCCCCTATTGAGAAATGTTTTAGCATGAATTAAGTATTGATTTGTACAGTGCCTTGTGTACTCGTTCAAACTGAAAAATCAAGAGTGCGAATGCAGTTAATTTCAAAGAGTCACATAAAACCCTTCATGGGTGGTGCTGTATGCCCAAAGAAGCAAATAATCTCTGTGTTTTAGGGTCTTTATAATATCTGAATATTATTAGGGATTTCATTTTTCCACACTCTATCTCAGAAATCTAACCAGCAAAAACTACCAGGACAAAAGCTGCCAAAACAACCAGCCAAATGACAATTAATGGGACAGAAGAACTCATTAAAGTGATGTGGGTAATTTTTTTCTGCATTAATACTTGCCATCCCTGATTTATATGCAGAGACAAGAGGCTGTCAAACTTCAAAATTGCAAAAAGCACCATAAATGTATCATGAAAGCAGCCCATATGAAGTCATAAGTATGCTTTTTCAAATTATTCAAATCATCAAAATCTAATGTTTTGCTATTTACAGTGGGTATAGAAAAGAATCAGCCCTCTTTAAAACAATCACATTTTAGTTGCTTTGCAGCCTGAAATGAAGACGGACACAGTTTTTGTTTTATCCAGCTGTATTTACTCAGTGCAACTTATAACATCCAAGTGAAAGATAAAACACCAACATGTCAGGAAAAAAAAATAAAAAAACAGAATCACTGAGTTGGAAAAAGGATCACCCCCTTCATAAAAATGACTTGTAAACTCAATCAGGAGTAGCTCATCACCATCTCAATGACACACAAAGCCATTTGACTTTCACCTGTAATCAGCTGTGCTCATTTTGATCAGCTCAGCATGAAAAGAGATTTTCCTGGAGCATTTCAGTCCTTGGTAGAGCAACTGAAGCAAACAATCAGCTATGGGTGGCAAGACACTGTTAAAAGATCTGGATCAGGACGTCTCTCCAAACTGATGAAAGAGCCGGAGAAAACTGATCAGAGAGGTGACCGAGAGCTACAGCAACTCTGAAGCAGCTGCAGGAGTTTATGACAAAGTGTGCTCATTGTGTGCATGTGACAACAATATCACAAATTCTCCACAAATGTGGCTTGTATGGAAAAATGCCACTTCTCAAGGAAGGCCACATTCAGTCAGACTGAGCTTTGCCAAAACGCACCTTGAAGATTCTGAGGCAGATGAGACTAAAATTGAATTATTTGGCCTCAACACTAAAGGATATGTCTGGCGGAAATCCAATCCAGCTCAGCATTAAGATAACAGCATTCCTCCAGTAAAGCATGGAGCTGGTGATGTCCTGTTCTGGGGTGTTTCTCTGCAGCAGCGACTGGAGCACTCGTCAGGATAGAAGGAAACATGGATGGGGCAAAATAGGGTCACATTCTTGAGGAAAATCTGCTGCCCTCTGCCAGAAAGCTGTCAATGGGAAGAAGGTTTACCTTCCAACATAACAATGAGCCAAAGCACACAGCAGAACTGACACACGGTGATTGAAGGAGAAAAAGCTGAATGTTCTTGTTTGGCCTCGTCAGAGCCCAGACTTAAACCCCACTGAACATCTGTGGAAGGACCTGAAGACTGCAGACCACAAACACTCACCATCAGATTGAACTCAACTCGAGCAGTTCTGCAGAGAAGAGCGGACAAATATTGCAAAGACTAGATGTGCAAAGTTAGTAGAGACAAATCCCAACAGACTAGGCAAGGCAAGGCAAGTTTATTTATATAGCACATGTCATACACAATGGTAATTCAAAGTGCTTTACATAAAAGAAAAGAAAATAATAATAACAATAAAACAAGGAATTTAAAAACTTTGAAAATGATTTAAAAATTGATTTAAGAGGTTTAAAATGAATTTAAAACGGCTTGCAGCAAAAGAGTGGGCAAGTTTGGTCCCAGCATAAACCAGTTCCTCCATTTTCTATGAAAAGCTTAGAAGTGGAGATGCTGGAGAGAGGGATAATGTGTCTGGTGAGATGGGCTGTGGCTCTGGTGTTTCCGGTGGTTGAAATATGTTGTCCTGGCTTCGCTGGCTGTTTACCAGAAAGTCGTCCTTGGGTGCTGAGTCTTGGAGCTGTTCTGATACGTCACAGTCTGTCTGTGATGAGCTCTGTGGGCAGGGCTCAGCCGGGATAGTTTCCATGAGCAGTGCTTGTTGTGGCTGCGTGGTGTTATCCGTGTCCTTGTGGGATGTGTCAACCACATGATGACTCGGAAGCTGATATGAAGTCCTGTCGTCACTCATACTCTGTCCAGGTGTGTGTGTGCCATTCAGGTTGAGTAGTTTGGCACACAATACTGAAGGATGACGGAGGGAGAAGTAGATGTTGTCCTTTAGCACTCTTGCACCAAGTTTGTTTAGGTGGAGGCCATCCAGTTTAAACAGTTGTCTATGGCCCCAGAAAAGATTGAAGTTATCGATGAAATTGACTCCTTTTAAGCTGCAGATTCTTTGTAGCCATGTGTTCAGCCCAAGCAAACGTGAAAACATATTAGTTCCTCTTGCTGGGAGTGGCCCACTGATGAACGACTGAACTTTAAGTCTTCGAAGTGTTTCAAAGAGTTCAATGAAGTCCTTCTTAAGGAGTTCTGACTGCTCTTTCCGAATATCATTCTTCCCCACATGGATGATGATTCGATTTGCAGTCTTGTGCTTCATTAGAATTTTCTGAAGTTTCCAAAGTTCATCAGAAACTGTTGCTTGAGGAAAGCAGCATGTTGTTGAATTTCTGCTACTGATGTTTCTGATGTTTCTGTCGCCCACTATCAGAGTCCTGGGCTCGGCTGCGCTCTGAGCTGAATGCCACTGTCTGCTCGACCTTGAGCGCCTGTTAGTAGCGATGTTAGCTGCTGGCTGATCCGATCCATGTTTAATCACATTTGGGGATTCCTCACCCGCATTCATTAATGCTTCAAATCTGTTTTCAAGATGTATAGGGGGTGGTAGAATACCAGTGTTCACAAGCCTTGTCATAGCCATATCTGGGGTAGAGGATGCTACGGCAGCAATACGAGAAACTCGTGACAATCTGATGTCTCGAGTGCCCTTGGGTCTCGCTCCCTGTTTGTGTCATCGATTAGTGTGACAATCAGTTTCGGCTTGTTCCTCTACACTTGGTATAAACTGTTGAGATTGACTAGGTTCATGGGACTCACCGGCTGTATGCTGAGGGGGTCCGTGACGACGGTCTGCTGAGTGTTCTGCCTGTTTTGGAAGTCCAGCAAGTAACTTTGTTTCAAGAACCGCAATCCTTTGTAGAAGTTTGCAGTAGTTCATGCAGCAAGTAGATTCAACAGGAGGCATTTTCTTTCTCTTCTGTTTGAATGTGGGCAGCTGTGTTTTCCCTTCTCCGGAATGTAAGCTGCTGGCAGTGGGAGGCAAAAGTCTTCTTTTTCGTGGTATTATTCCAGTCCCAGAGAGTTTTTTGTTTTAGTGTTTGTGCCAAAAATATGTTGTTTGAGCACTGTGCTGATCTGCTGAAGTAAAAATCTTAGAAAAATCAAAGAAAAGTACAGAAATAGGGAGCAAAGCGCAGAGCAGTAAGCAAGAACGTCCGAACGGTAGCGAAGCCGGAAGCCGCACATATAGCAAAATAACAAATAGCAATAGCAAATACTTAAACTAATAACAAAACAGTAGCTGATTCAGAAGCGCCAGATTGTCATAG